>NW_024608537.1:0-66322 GCF_018296145.1 Oncorhynchus tshawytscha
TATGACAGACCAGCTAGATCTACTGTCTCTATTATATTATGACAGACCAGCTAGATCTACTGTCTCTATTATATTATGACAGACCAGCTAGATCTACTGTCTCTATTATATTATGACAGACCAGCTAGATCTACTGTCTCTATTATATTATGACAGACCAGCTAGATCTACTGTCTCTACTATATTATGACAGACCAGCTAGATCTACTGTCTCTATTATATTATGACAGACCAGCTAGATCTACTGTCTCTATTATATTATGACAGACCAGCTAGATCTACTGTCTCTATTATATTATGACAGACCAGCTAGATCTACTGTCTCTATTATATTATGACAGACCAGCTAGATCTACTGTCTCTATTATATTATGACAGACCAGCTAGATCTACTGTCTCTATTATATTATGACAGACCAGCTAGATCTACTGTCTCTATTATATTATGACAGACCAGCTAGATCTACTGTCTCTATTATATTATGACAGACCAGCTAGATCTACTGTCTCTATTATATTATGACAGACCAGCTAGATCTACTGTCTCTATTATATTATGACAGACCAGCTAGATCTACTGTCTCTATTATATTATGACAGACCAGCTAGATCTACTGTCTCTATTATATTATGACAGACCAGCTAGATCTACTGTCTCTATTATATTATGACAGACCAGCTAGATCTACTGTCTCTATTATATTATGACAGACCAGCTAGATCTACTGTCTCTATTATATTATGACAGACCAGCTAGATCTACTGTCTCTATTATATTATGACAGACCAGCTAGATCTACTGTCTCTATTATATTATGACAGACCAGCTAGATCTACTGTCTCTATTATATTATGACAGACCAGCTAGATCTACTGTCTCTATTATATTATGACAGACCAGCTAGATCTACTGTCTCTATTATATTATGACAGACCAGCTAGATCTACTGTCTCTATTATATTATGACAGACCAGCTAGATCTACTGTCTCTATTATATTATGACAGACCAGCTAGATCTACTGTCTCTATTATATTATGACAGACCAGCTAGATCTACTGTCTCTATTATATTATGACAGACCAGCTAGATCTACTGTCTCTATTATATTATGACAGACCAGCTAGATCTACTGTCTCTATTATATTATGACAGACCAGCTAGATCTACTGTCTCTATTATATTATGACAGACCAGCTAGATCTACTGTCTCTATTATATTATGACAGACCAGCTAGATCTACTGTCTCTATTATATTATGACAGACCAGCTAGATCTACTGTCTCTATTATATTATGACAGACCAGCTAGATCTACTGTCTCTATTATATTATGACAGACCAGCTAGATCTACTGTCTCTATTATATTATGACAGACCAGCTAGATCTACTGTCTCTATTATATTATGACAGACCAGCTAGATCTACTGTCTCTATTATATTATGACAGACCAGCTAGATCTACTGTCTCTATTATATTATGACAGACCAGCTAGATCTACTGTATCTACAATATTATGACAGACCAGCTAATCGACTGTCTCTATTATATTATGACAGACCAGCTAGATCTACTGACTCTATTATATTATGACAGACCAGCTAGATCTACTGTCTCTATTATATTATGACAGACCAGCTAGATCTACTGTATCTATTATATTATGACAGACCAGATAGATCTACTGTATCTATTATCGTATGACAGACCAGCTAGATCTACTGTCTCTTCTACATTATGACAGACCAGCTAGATCTACTGTATCTATTATAGTATGACAGACTAGCTAGATCTACTGTCTCTATTATATTATGACATACCAGCTAGATCTGTCTCTGTTATATTATGACAGACCAGCTAGATCTACCGTCTCTATTATATTATGACAGACCAGCTAGATCTACTGTCTCTATTATATTATGACAGACCAGCTAGATCTACTGTCTCTATTATATTATGACAGACCAGCTAGATCTACTGTCTCTATTATATTATGACAGACCAGCTAGATCTACTGTCTCTATTATATTATGACAGACCAGCTAGATCTACTGTCTCTATTATATTATGACAGACCAGCTAGATCTACTGTATCTATTATATTATGACAGACCAGCTAGATCTACTGTCTCTATTATATTATGACAGACCAGCTAGATCTACTGTCTCTATTATATTATGACAGACCAGCTAGATCTACTGTCTCTATTATATTATGACAGACCAGCTAGATCTACTGTCTCTATTATATTATGACAGACCAGCTAGATCTACTGTCTCTATTATATTATGACAGACCAGCTAGATCTACTGTCTCTACTATATTATGACAGACCAGCTAGATCTACTGTTTCTATTATATTATGACAGACCAGCTAGATCTACTGTCTCTATTATATTATGACAGACCAGCTAGATCTACTGTCTCTACTATATTATGACAGACCAGCTAGATCTAATGTCTCTATTATATTATGACAGACCAGCTAGATCTACTGTCTCTATTATATTATGACAGACCAGCTAGATCTACTGTCTCTATTATATTATGACAGACCAGCTAGATCTACTGTTTCTATTATATTATGACAGACCAGCTAGATCTACTGTCTCTATTATATTATGACAGACCAGCTAGATCTACTGTCTCTATTATATTATGACAGACCAGCTAGATCTACTGTCTCTACTATATTATGACAGACCAGCTAGATCTACTGTCTCTATTATATTATGACAGACCAGCTAGATCTACAGTCTCTACTAAATTATGACAGACCAGCTAGATCTACTGTCTCTATTATATTATGACAGACCAGCTAGATCTACAGTCTCTACTATATTATGACAGACCAGCTAGATCTACTGTCTCTATTATATTATGACAGACCAGCTAGATCTACTGTCTCTATTATATTATGACAGACCAGCTAGATCTACTGTCTCTATTATATTATGACAGACCAGCTAGATCTACTGTCTCTATTATATTATGACAGACCAGCTAGATCTACTGTCTCTATTATATTATGACAGACCAGCTAGATCTACTGTCTCTATTATATTATGACAGACCAGCTAGATCTACTGTCTCTATTATATTATGACAGACCAGCTAGATCTACTGTCTCTATTATATTATGACAGACCAGCTAGATCTACTGTCTCTATTATATTATGACAGACCAGCTAGATCTACTGTCTCTATTATATTATGACAGACCAGCTAGATCTACTGTCTCTATTATATTATGACAGACCAGCTAGATCTACTGTCTCTATTATATTATGACAGACCAGCTAGATCTACTGTCTCTATTATATTATGACAGACCAGCTAGATCTACTGTCTCTATTATATTATGACAGACCAGCTAGATCTACTGTCTCTATTATATTATGACAGACCAGCTAGATCTACTGTCTCTACTATATTATGACAGACCAGCTAGATCTACTGTCTCTATTATATTATGACAGACCAGCTAGATCTACTGTCTCTACTATATTATGACAGACCAGCTAGATCTACTGTCTCTATTATATTATGACAGACCAGCTAGATCTACTGTCTCTATTATATTATGACAGACCAGCTAGATCTACTGTCTCTATTATATTATGACAGACCAGCTAGATCTACTGTCTCTATTATATTATGACAGACCAGCTAGATCTACTGTCTCTATTATATTATGACAGACCAGCTAGATCTACTGTCTCTATTATATTATGACAGACCAGCTAGATCTACTGTCTCTATTATATTATGACAGACCAGCTAGATCTACTGTCTCTATTATATTATGACAGACCAGCTAGATCTACTGTCTCTATTATATTATGACAGACCAGCTAGATCTACTGTCTCTATTATATTATGACAGACCAGCTAGATCTACTGTCTCTATTATATTATGACAGACCAGCTAGATCTACTGTCTCTATTATATTATGACAGACCAGCTAGATCTACTGTCTCTATTATATTATGACAGACCAGCTAGATCTACTGTCTCTATTATATTATGACAGACCAGCTAGATCTACTGTCTCTATTATATTATGACAGACCAGCTAGATCTACTGTCTCTATTATATTATGACAGACCAGCTAGATCTACTGTCTCTATTATATTATGACAGACCAGCTAGATCTACTGTCTCTATTATATTATGACAGACCAGCTAGATCTACTGTCTCTATTATATTATGACAGACCAGCTAGATCTACTGTCTCTATTATATTATGACAGACCAGCTAGATCTACTGTCTCTATTATATTATGACAGACCAGCTAGATCTACTGTCTCTATTATATTATGACAGACCAGCTAGATCTACTGTCTCTATTATATTATGACAGACCAGCTAGATCTACTGTCTCTATTATATTATGACAGACCAGCTAGATCTACTGTCTCTATTATATTATGACAGACCAGCTAGATCTACTGTCTCTATTATATTATGACAGACCAGCTAGATCTACTGTCTCTATTATATTATGACAGACCAGCTAGATCTACTGTCTCTATTATATTATGACAGACCAGCTAGATCTACTGTCTCTATTATATTATGACAGACCAGCTAGATCTACTGTCTCTATTATATTATGACAGACCAGCTAGATCTACTGTCTCTATTATATTATGACAGACCAGCTAGATCTACTGTCTCTATTATATTATGACAGACCAGCTAGATCTACTGTCTCTACTATATTATGACAGACCAGCTAGATCTACTGTCTCTATTATATTATGACAGACCAGCTAGATCTACTGTCTCTATTATATTATGACAGACCAGCTAGATCTACTGTCTCTATTATATTATGACAGACCAGCTAGATCTACTGTCTCTATTATATTATGACAGACCAGCTAGATCTACTGTCTCTATTATATTATGACAGACCAGCTAGATCTACTGTCTCTATTATATTATGACAGACCAGCTAGATCTACTGTCTCTATTATATTATGACAGACCAGCTAGATCTACTGTCTCTATTATATTATGACAGACCAGCTAGATCTACTGTCTCTATTATATTATGACAGACCAGCTAGATCTACTGTCTCTATTATATTATGACAGACCAGCTAGATCTACTGTCTCTATTATATTATGACAGACCAGCTAGATCTACTGTCTCTATTATATTATGACAGACCAGCTAGATCTACTGTCTCTATTATATTATGACAGACCAGCTAGATCTACTGTCTCTACTATATTATGACAGACCAGCTAGATCTACTGTCTCTATTATATTATGACAGACCAGCTAGATCTACTGTCTCTATTATATTATGACAGACCAGCTAGATCTACTGTCTCTATTATATTATGACAGACCAGCTAGATCTACTGTCTCTATTATATTATGACAGACCAGCTAGATCTACTGTCTCTATTATATTATGACAGACCAGCTAGATCTACTGTCTCTATTATATTATGACAGACCAGCTAGATCTACTGTCTCTATTATATTATGACAGACCAGCTAGATCTACTGTCTCTACTATATTATGACAGACCAGCTAGATCTACTGTCTCTATTATATTATGACAGACCAGCTAGATCTACTGTCTCTATTATATTATGACAGACCAGCTAGATCTACTGTCTCTATTATATTATGACAGACCAGCTAGATCTACTGTCTCTATTATATTATGACAGACCAGCTAGATCTACTGTCTCTATTATATTATGACAGACCAGCTAGATCTACTGTCTCTATTATATTATGACAGACCAGCTAGATCTACTGTCTCTATTATATTATGACAGACCAGCTAGATCTACTGTCTCTATTATATTATGACAGACCAGCTAGATCTACTGTCTCTATTATATTATGACAGACCAGCTAGATCTACTGTCTCTATTATATTATGACAGACCAGCTAGATCTACTGTCTCTATTATATTATGACAGACCAGCTAGATCTACTGTCTCTATTATATTATGACAGACCAGCTAGATCTACTGTCTCTACTATATTATGACAGACCAGCTAGATCTACTGTCTCTATTATATTATGACAGACCAGCTAGATCTACTGTCTCTATTATATTATGACAGACCAGCTAGATCTACTGTCTCTATTATATTATGACAGACCAGCTAGATCTACTGTCTCTATTATATTATGACAGACCAGCTAGATCTACTGTCTCTATTATATTATGACAGACCAGCTAGATCTACTGTCTCTATTATATTATGACAGACCAGCTAGATCTACTGTCTCTATTATATTATGACAGACCAGCTAGATCTACTGTCTCTATTATATTATGACAGACCAGCTAGATCTACTGTCTCTATTATATTATGACAGACCAGCTAGATCTACTGTCTCTATTATATTATGACAGACCAGCTAGATCTACTGTCTCTATTATATTATGACAGACCAGCTAGATCTACTGTCTCTATTATATTATGACAGACCAGCTAGATCTACTGTCTCTATTATATTATGACAGACCAGCTAGATCTACTGTCTCTATTATATTATGACAGACCAGCTAGATCTACTGTCTCTATTATATTATGACAGACCAGCTAGATCTACTGTCTCTATTATATTATGACAGACCAGCTAGATCTACTGTCTCTATTATATTATGACAGACCAGCTAGATCTACTGTCTCTACTATATTATGACAGACCAGCTAGATCTACTGTCTCTATTATATTATGACAGACCAGCTAGATCTACTGTCTCTATTATATTATGACAGACCAGCTAGATCTACTGTCTCTATTATATTATGACAGACCAGCTAGATCTACTGTCTCTATTATATTATGACAGACCAGCTAGATCTACTGTCTCTATTATATTATGACAGACCAGCTAGATCTACTGTCTCTATTATATTATGACAGACCAGCTAGATCTACTGTCTCTATTATATTATGACAGACCAGCTAGATCTACTGTCTCTATTATATTATGACAGACCAGCTAGATCTACTGTCTCTATTATATTATGACAGACCAGCTAGATCTACTGTCTCTATTATATTATGACAGACCAGCTAGATCTACTGTCTCTATTATATTATGACAGACCAGCTAGATCTACTGTCTCTATTATATTATGACAGACCAGCTAGATCTACTGTCTCTATTATATTATGACAGACCAGCTAGATCTACTGTCTCTATTATATTATGACAGACCAGCTAGATCTACTGTCTCTATTATATTATGACAGACCAGCTAGATCTACTGTCTCTATTATATTATGACAGACCAGCTAGATCTACTGTCTCTATTATATTATGACAGACCAGCTAGATCTACTGTCTCTATTATATTATGACAGACCAGCTAGATCTACTGTCTCTATTATATTATGACAGACCAGCTAGATCTACTGTCTCTATTATATTATGACAGACCAGCTAGATCTACTGTCTCTATTATATTATGACAGACCAGCTAGATCTACTGTCTCTATTATATTATGACAGACCAGCTAGATCTACTGTCTCTATTATATTATGACAGACCAGCTAGATCTACTGTCTCTATTATATTATGACAGACCAGCTAGATCTACTGTCTCTATTATATTATGACAGACCAGCTAGATCTACTGTCTCTATTATATTATGACAGACCAGCTAGATCTACTGTCTCTATTATATTATGACAGACCAGCTAGATCTACTGTCTCTATTATATTATGACAGACCAGCTAGATCTACTGTCTCTATTATATTATGACAGACCAGCTAGATCTACTGTCTCTATTATATTATGACAGACCAGCTAGATCTACTGTCTCTATTATATTATGACAGACCAGCTAGATCTACTGTCTCTATTATATTATGACAGACCAGCTAGATCTACTGTCTCTATTATATTATGACAGACCAGCTAGATCTACTGTCTCTATTATATTATGACAGACCAGCTAGATCTACTGTCTCTACTATATTATGACAGACCAGCTAGATCTACTGTCTCTATTATATTATGACAGACCAGCTAGATCTACTGTCTCTATTATATTATGACAGACCAGCTAGATCTACTGTCTCTATTATATTATGACAGACCAGCTAGATCTACTGTCTCTATTATATTATGACAGACCAGCTAGATCTACTGTCTCTATTATATTATGACAGACCAGCTAGATCTACTGTCTCTATTATATTATGACAGACCAGCTAGATCTACTGTCTCTACTATATTATGACAGACCAGCTAGATCTACTGTCTCTATTATATTATGACAGACCAGCTAGATCTACTGTCTCTATTATATTATGACAGACCAGCTAGATCTACTGTCTCTATTATATTATGACAGACCAGCTAGATCTACTGTCTCTATTATATTATGACAGACCAGCTAGATCTACTGTCTCTATTATATTATGACAGACCAGCTAGATCTACTGTCTCTATTATATTATGACAGACCAGCTAGATCTACTGTCTCTATTATATTATGACAGACCAGCTAGATCTACTGTCTCTATTATATTATGACAGACCAGCTAGATCTACTGTCTCTATTATATTATGACAGACCAGCTAGATCTACTGTCTCTATTATATTATGACAGACCAGCTAGATCTACTGTCTCTATTATATTATGACAGACCAGCTAGATCTACTGTCTCTATTATATTATGACAGACCAGCTAGATCTACTGTCTCTATTATATTATGACAGACCAGCTAGATCTACTGTCTCTACTATATTATGACAGACCAGCTAGATCTACTGTCTCTATTATATTATGACAGACCAGCTAGATCTACTGTCTCTATTATATTATGACAGACCAGCTAGATCTACTGTCTCTATTATATTATGACAGACCAGCTAGATCTACTGTCTCTATTATATTATGACAGACCAGCTAGATCTACTGTCTCTACTATATTATGACAGACCAGCTAGATCTACTGTCTCTATTATATTATGACAGACCAGCTAGATCTACTGTCTCTATTATATTATGACAGACCAGCTAGATCTACTGTCTCTACTATATTATGACAGACCAGCTAGATCTACTGTCTCTATTATATTATGACAGACCAGCTAGATCTACTGTCTCTATTATATTATGACAGACCAGCTAGATCTACTGTCTCTATTATATTATGACAGACCAGCTAGATCTACTGTCTCTATTATATTATGACAGACCAGCTAGATCTACTGTCTCTATTATA
Organism: Oncorhynchus tshawytscha; assembly: GCF_018296145.1. Taxonomy (NCBI): domain Eukaryota; kingdom Metazoa; phylum Chordata; class Actinopteri; order Salmoniformes; family Salmonidae; genus Oncorhynchus; species Oncorhynchus tshawytscha. The sequence goes on from NW_024608537.1 coordinate 9,246, forward strand.
TTATGACAGACCAGCTAGATCTACTGTCTCTATTATATTATGACAGACCAGCTAGATCTACTGTCTCTATTATATTATGACAGACCAGCTAGATCTACTGTCTCTATTATATTATGACAGACCAGCTAGATCTACTGTCTCTATTATATTATGACAGACCAGCTAGATCTACTGTCTCTATTATATTATGACAGACCAGCTAGATCTACTGTCTCTATTATATTATGACAGACCAGCTAGATCTACTGTCTCTATTATATTATGACAGACCAGCTAGATCTACTGTCTCTATTATATTATGACAGACCAGCTAGATCTACTGTCTCTATTATATTATGACAGACCAGCTAGATCTACTGTCTCTATTATATTATGACAGACCAGCTAGATCTACTGTCTCTATTATATTATGACAGACCAGCTAGATCTACTGTCTCTATTATATTATGACAGACCAGCTAGATCTACTGTCTCTATTATATTATGACAGACCAGCTAGATCTACTGTCTCTATTATATTATGACAGACCAGCTAGATCTACTGTCTCTATTATATTATGACAGACCAGCTAGATCTACTGTCTCTATTATATTATGACAGACCAGCTAGATCTACTGTCTCTATTATATTATGACAGACCAGCTAGATCTACTGTCTCTATTATATTATGACAGACCAGCTAGATCTACTGTCTCTATTATATTATGACAGACCAGCTAGATCTACTGTCTCTATTATATTATGACAGACCAGCTAGATCTACTGTCTCTATTATATTATGACAGACCAGCTAGATCTACTGTCTCTATTATATTATGACAGACCAGCTAGATCTACTGTCTCTATTATATTATGACAGACCAGCTAGATCTACTGTCTCTATTATATTATGACAGACCAGCTAGATCTACTGTCTCTATTATATTATGACAGACCAGCTAGATCTACTGTCTCTATTATATTATGACAGACCAGCTAGATCTACTGTCTCTATTATATTATGACAGACCAGCTAGATCTACTGTCTCTATTATATTATGACAGACCAGCTAGATCTACTGTCTCTATTATATTATGACAGACCAGCTAGATCTACTGTCTCTATTATATTATGACAGACCAGCTAGATCTACTGTCTCTATTATATTATGACAGACCAGCTAGATCTACTGTCTCTATTATATTATGACAGACCAGCTAGATCTACTGTCTCTATCTATATTATGACAGACCAGCTAGATCTACTGTCTCTATTATATTATGACAGACCAGCTAGATCTACTGTCTCTATTATATTATGACAGACCAGCTAGATCTACTGTCTCTATTATATTATGACAGACCAGCTAGATCTACTGTCTCTATTATATTATGACAGACCAGCTAGATCTACTGTCTCTATTATATTATGACAGACCAGCTAGATCTACTGTCTCTATTATATTATGACAGACCAGCTAGATCTACTGTCTCTATTATATTATGACAGACCAGCTAGATCTACTGTCTCTATTATATTATGACAGACCAGCTAGATCTACTGTCTCTATTATATTATGACAGACCAGCTAGATCTACTGTCTCTATTATATTATGACAGACCAGCTAGATCTACTGTCTCTATTATATTATGACAGACCAGCTAGATCTACTGTCTCTATTATATTATGACAGACCAGCTAGATCTACTGTCTCTATTATATTATGACAGACCAGCTAGATCTACTGTCTCTATTATATTATGACAGACCAGCTAGATCTACTGTCTCTATTATATTATGACAGACCAGCTAGATCTACTGTCTCTATTATATTATGACAGACCAGCTAGATCTACTGTCTCTATTATATTATGACAGACCAGCTAGATCTACTGTCTCTATTATATTATGACAGACCAGCTAGATCTACTGTCTCTATTATATTATGACAGACCAGCTAGATCTACTGTCTCTATTATATTATGACAGACCAGCTAGATCTACTGTCTCTATTATATTATGACAGACCAGCTAGATCTACTGTCTCTATTATATTATGACAGACCAGCTAGATCTACTGTCTCTATTATATTATGACAGACCAGCTAGATCTACTGTCTCTATTATATTATGACAGACCAGCTAGATCTACTGTCTCTATTATATTATGACAGACCAGCTAGATCTACTGTCTCTATTATATTATGACAGACCAGCTAGATCTACTGTCTCTATTATATTATGACAGACCAGCTAGATCTACTGTCTCTATTATATTATGACAGACCAGCTAGATCTACTGTCTCTATTATATTATGACAGACCAGCTAGATCTACTGTCTCTATTATATTATGACAGACCAGCTAGATCTACTGTCTCTATTATATTATGACAGACCAGCTAGATCTACTGTCTCTATTATATTATGACAGACCAGCTAGATCTACTGTCTCTATTATATTATGACAGACCAGCTAGATCTACTGTCTCTATTATATTATGACAGACCAGCTAGATCTACTGTCTCTATTATATTATGACAGACCAGCTAGATCTACTGTCTCTATTATATTATGACAGACCAGCTAGATCTACTGTCTCTATTATATTATGACAGACCAGCTAGATCTACTGTCTCTATTATATTATGACAGACCAGCTAGATCTACTGTCTCTATTATATTATGACAGACCAGCTAGATCTACTGTCTCTATTATATTATGACAGACCAGCTAGATCTACTGTCTCTATTATATTATGACAGACCAGCTAGATCTACTGTCTCTATTATATTATGACAGACCAGCTAGATCTACTGTCTCTATTATATTATGACAGACCAGCTAGATCTACTGTCTCTATTATATTATGACAGACCAGCTAGATCTACTGTCTCTATTATATTATGACAGACCAGCTAGATCTACTGTCTCTATTATATTATGACAGACCAGCTAGATCTACTGTCTCTATTATATTATGACAGACCAGCTAGATCTACTGTCTCTATTATATTATGACAGACCAGCTAGATCTACTGTCTCTATTATATTATGACAGACCAGCTAGATCTACTGTCTCTATTATATTATGACAGACCAGCTAGATCTACTGTCTCTATTATATTATGACAGACCAGCTAGATCTACTGTCTCTATTATATTATGACAGACCAGCTAGATCTACTGTCTCTATTATATTATGACAGACCAGCTAGATCTACTGTCTCTATTATATTATGACAGACCAGCTAGATCTACTGTCTCTATTATATTATGACAGACCAGCTAGATCTACTGTCTCTATTATATTATGACAAACCAGCTAGATCTACTGTCTCTACTATATTATGACAGACCGGCTAGATCTACTGTCTCTATTGTATTATGAATGACCAGCTAGATCTACTGTCTCTATTATATTATGACAGAGCAGCTAGATCTACTGTCTTTACTATATTATGACAGACTAGCTGGATCTACTGTCTCTACTATATTATGACAGACCGGCTAGATCTACTGTCTCTATTATATTATGACAGAGCAGCTAGATCTACTGTCTTTACTATATTATGACAAACCAGCTAGATCTACTGTCTCTACTATATTATGACAGACCGGCTAGATCTACTGTCTCTATTGTATTATGACAGACCAGCTAGATCTACTGTCTCTATTATATTATGACAGACCAGCTAGATCTACTGTATCTATTATATTATGACAGACCAGCTAGATCTACTGTCTCTATTATATTATGACAGACCAGCTAGATCTACTGTCTCTATTATATTATGACAGACCAGCTAGATCTACTGTCTCTATTATATTATGACAGACCAGCTAGATCTACTGTCTCTATTATATTATGACAGACCAGCTAGATCTACTGTCTCTATTATATTATGACAGACCAGCTAGATCTACTGTCTCTATTATATTATGACAGACCAGCTAGATCTACTGTCTCTATTATATTATGACAGACCAGCTAGATCTACTGTCTCTATTATATTATGACAGACCAGCTAGATCTACTGTCTCTATTATATTATGACAGACCAGCTAGATCTACTGTCTCTATTATATTATGACAGACCAGCTAGATCTACTGTCTCTATTATATTATGACAGACCAGCTAGATCTACTGTCTCTATTATATTATGACAGACCAGCTAGATCTACTGTCTCTATTATATTATGACAGACCAGCTAGATCTACTGTCTCTATTATATTATGACAGACCAGCTAGATCTACTGTCTCTATTATATTATGACAGACCAGCTAGATCTACTGTCTCTATTATATTATGACAGACCAGCTAGATCTACTGTCTCTATTATATTATGACAGACCAGCTAGATCTACTGTCTCTATTATATTATGACAGACCAGCTAGATCTACTGTCTCTATCTATATTATGACAGACCAGCTAGATCTACTGTCTCTATTATATTATGACAGACCAGCTAGATCTACTGTCTCTATTATATTATGACAGACCAGCTAGATCTACTGTCTCTATTATATTATGACAGACCAGCTAGATCTACTGTCTCTATTATATTATGACAGACCAGCTAGATCTACTGTCTCTATTATATTATGACAGACCAGCTAGATCTACTGTCTCTATTATATTATGACAGACCAGCTAGATCTACTGTCTCTATTATATTATGACAGACCAGCTAGATCTACTGTCTCTATTATATTATGACAGACCAGCTAGATCTACTGTCTCTATTATATTATGACAGACCAGCTAGATCTACTGTCTCTATTATATTATGACAGACCAGCTAGATCTACTGTCTCTACTATATTATGACAGACCAGCTAGATCTACTGTCTCTATTATATTATGACAGACCAGCTAGATCTACTGTCTCTACTATATTATGACAGACCAGCTAGATCTACTGTCTCTATTATATTATGACAGACCAGCTAGATCTACTGTCTCTATTATATTATGACAGACCAGCTAGATCTACTGTCTCTACTATATTATGACAGACCAGCTAGATCTACTGTCTCTATTATATTATGACAGACCAGCTAGATCTACTGTCTCTATTATATTATGACAGACCAGCTAGATCTACTGTCTCTACTATATTATGACAGACCAGCTAGATCTACTGTCTCTATTATATTATGACAGACCAGCTAGATCTACTGTCTCTACTATATTATGACAGACCAGCTAGATCTACTGTCTCTATTATATTATGACAGACCAGCTAGATCTACTGTCTCTATTATATTATGACAGACCAGCTAGATCTACTGTCTCTATTATATTATGACAGACCAGCTAGATCTACTGTCTCTATTATATTATGACAGACCAGCTAGATCTACTGTCTCTATTATATTATGACAGACCAGCTAGATCTACTGTCTCTATTATATTATGACAGACCAGCTAGATCTACTGTCTCTATTATATTATGACAGACCAGCTAGATCTACTGTCTCTATTATATTATGACAGACCAGCTAGATCTACTGTATCTATTATATTATGACAGACCAGCTAGATCTACTGTCTCTATTATATTATGACAGACCAGCTAGATCTACTGTCTCTATTATATTATGACAGACCAGCTAGATCTACTGTCTCTATTATATTATGACAGACCAGCTAGATCTACTGTCTCTATTATATTATGACAGACCAGCTAGATCTACTGTCTCTATTATATTATGACAGACCAGCTAGATCTACTGTCTCTATTATATTATGACAGACCAGCTAGATCTACTGTCTCTATTATATTATGACAGACCAGCTAGATCTACTGTCTCTATTATATTATGACAGACCAGCTAGATCTACTGTCTCTATTATATTATGACAGACCAGCTAGATCTACTGTCTCTATTATATTATGACAGACCAGCTAGATCTACTGTCTCTATTATATTATGACAGACCAGCTAGATCTACTGTCTCTATTATATTATGACAGACCAGCTAGATCTACTGTCTCTATTATATTATGACAGACCAGCTAGATCTACTGTCTCTATTATATTATGACAGACCAGCTAGATCTACTGTCTCTATTATATTATGACAGACCAGCTAGATCTACTGTCTCTATTATATTATGACAGACCAGCTAGATCTACTGTCTCTATTATATTATGACAGACCAGCTAGATCTACTGTCTCTATTATATTATGACAGACCAGCTAGATCTACTGTCTCTATTATATTATGACAGACCAGCTAGATCTACTGTCTCTATTATATTATGACAGACCAGCTAGATCTACTGTCTCTATTATATTATGACAGACCAGCTAGATCTACTGTCTCTATTATATTATGACAGACCAGCTAGATCTACTGTCTCTATTATATTATGACAGACCAGCTAGATCTACTGTCTCTATTATATTATGACAGACCAGCTAGATCTACTGTCTCTATTATATTATGACAGACCAGCTAGATCTACTGTCTCTATTATATTATGACAGACCAGCTAGATCTACTGTCTCTATTATATTATGACAGACCAGCTAGATCTACTGTCTCTACTATATTATGACAGACCAGCTAGATCTACTGTCTCTATTATATTATGACAGACCAGCTAGATCTACTGTCTCTATTATATTATGACAGACCAGCTAGATCTACTGTCTCTATTATATTATGACAGACCAGCTAGATCTACTGTCTCTATTATATTATGACAGACCAGCTAGATCTACTGTCTCTATTATATTATGACAGACCAGCTAGATCTACTGTCTCTATTATATTATGACAGACCAGCTAGATCTACTGTCTCTATTATATTATGACAGACCAGCTAGATCTACTGTCTCTATTATATTATGACAGACCAGCTAGATCTACTGTCTCTATTATATTATGACAGACCAGCTAGATCTACTGTCTCTATTATATTATGACAGACCAGCTAGATCTACTGTCTCTACTATATTATGACAGACCAGCTAGATCTACTGTCTCTATTATATTATGACAGACCAGCTAGATCTACTGTCTCTATTATATTATGACAGACCAGCTAGATCTACTGTCTCTATTATATTATGACAGACCAGCTAGATCTACTGTCTCTATTATATTATGACAGACCAGCTAGATCTACTGTCTCTATTATATTATGACAGACCAGCTAGATCTACTGTCTCTATTATATTATGACAGACCAGCTAGATCTACTGTCTCTATTATATTATGACAGACCAGCTAGATCTACTGTCTCTACTATATTATGACAGACCAGCTAGATCTACTGTCTCTATTATATTATGACAGACCAGCTAGATCTACTGTCTCTATTATATTATGACAGACCAGCTAGATCTACTGTCTCTATTATATTATGACAGACCAGCTAGATCTACTGTCTCTATTATATTATGACAGACCAGCTAGATCTACTGTCTCTATTATATTATGACAGACCAGCTAGATCTACTGTCTCTATTATATTATGACAGACCAGCTAGATCTACTGTCTCTACTATATTATGACAGACCAGCTAGATCTACTGTCTCTATTATATTATGACAGACCAGCTAGATCTACTGTCTCTATTATATTATGACAGACCAGCTAGATCTACTGTCTCTATTATATTATGACAGACCAGCTAGATCTACTGTCTCTATTATATTATGACAGACCAGCTAGATCTACTGTCTCTATTATATTATGACAGACCAGCTAGATCTACTGTCTCTATTATATTATGACAGACCAGCTAGATCTACTGTCTCTATTATATTATGACAGACCAGCTAGATCTACTGTATCTATTATATTATGACAGACCAGCTAGATCTACTGTCTCTACTATATTATGACAGACCAGCTAGATCTACTGTCTCTATTATATTATGACAGACCAGCTAGATCTACTGTCTCTATCTATATTATGACAGACCAGCTAGATCTACTGTCTCTATTATATTATGACAGACCAGCTAGATCTACTGTATCTATTATATTATGACAGACCAGCTAGATCTACTGTCTCTATTATATTATGACAGACCAGCTAGATCTACTGTATCTATTATATTATGACAGACCAGCTAGATCTACTGTCTCTATTATATTATGACAGACCAGCTAGATCTACTGTCTCTATTATATTATGACAGACCAGCTAGATCTACTGTCTCTATTATATTATGACAGACCAGCTAGATCTACTGTCTCTATTATATTATGACAGACCAGCTAGATCTACTGTCTCTATTATATTATGACAGACCAGCTAGATCTACTGTCTCTATTATATTATGACAGACCAGCTAGATCTACTGTCTCTATTATATTATGACAGACCAGCTAGATCTACTGTCTCTATTATATTATGACAGACCAGCTAGATCTACTGTCTCTATTATATTATGACAGACCAGCTAGATCTACTGTCTCTATTATATTATGACAGACCAGCTAGATCTACTGTCTCTATTATATTATGACAGACCAGCTAGATCTACTGTCTCTATTATATTATGACAGACCAGCTAGATCTACTGTCTCTATTATATTATGACAGACCAGCTAGATCTACTGTCTCTATTATATTATGACAGACCAGCTAGATCTACTGTCTCTATTATATTATGACAGACCAGCTAGATCTACTGTCTCTACTATATTATGACAGACCAGCTAGATCTACTGTCTCTATTATATTATGACAGACCAGCTAGATCTACTGTCTCTATTATATTATGACAGACCAGCTAGATCTACTGTCTCTATTATATTATGACAGACCAGCTAGATCTACTGTCTCTATTATATTATGACAGACCAGCTAGATCTACTGTCTCTATTATATTATGACAGACCAGCTAGATCTACTGTCTCTATTATATTATGACAGACCAGCTAGATCTACTGTCTCTATTATATTATGACAGACCAGCTAGATCTACTGTCTCTATTATATTATGACAGACCAGCTAGATCTACTGTCTCTATTATATTATGACAGACCAGCTAGATCTACTGTCTCTATTATATTATGACAGACCAGCTAGATCTACTGTCTCTATTATATTATGACAGACCAGCTAGATCTACTGTATCTATTATATTATGACAGACCAGCTAGATCTACTGTCTCTATTATATTATGACAGACCAGCTAGATCTACTGTCTCTATTATATTATGACAGACCAGCTAGATCTACTGTCTCTATTATATTATGACAGACCAGCTAGATCTACTGTCTCTATTATATTATGACAGACCAGCTAGATCTACTGTCTCTATTATATTATGACAGACCAGCTAGATCTACTGTCTCTATTATATTATGACAGACCAGCTAGATCTACTGTCTCTATTATATTATGACAGACCAGCTAGATCTACTGTCTCTATTATATTATGACAGACCAGCTAGATCTACTGTCTCTATTATATTATGACAGACCAGCTAGATCTACTGTCTCTATTATATTATGACAGACCAGCTAGATCTACTGTCTCTATTATATTATGACAGACCAGCTAGATCTACTGTCTCTATTATATTATGACAGACCAGCTAGATCTACTGTCTCTATTATATTATGACAGACCAGCTAGATCTACTGTCTCTATTATATTATGACAGACCAGCTAGATCTACTGTCTCTATTATATTATGACAGACCAGCTAGATCTACTGTCTCTATTATATTATGACAGACCAGCTAGATCTACTGTCTCTATTATATTATGACAGACCAGCTAGATCTACTGTCTCTATTATATTATGACAGACCAGCTAGATCTACTGTCTCTATTATATTATGACAGACCAGCTAGATCTACTGTCTCTATTATATTATGACAGACCAGCTAGATCTACTGTCTCTATTATATTATGACAGACCAGCTAGATCTACTGTCTCTATTATATTATGACAGACCAGCTAGATCTACTGTCTCTATTATATTATGACAGACCAGCTAGATCTACTGTCTCTACTATATTATGACAGACCAGCTAGATCTACTGTCTCTATTATATTATGACAGACCAGCTAGATCTACTGTCTCTATTATATTATGACAGACCAGCTAGATCTACTGTCTCTATTATATTATGACAGACCAGCTAGATCTACTGTCTCTATTATATTATGACAGACCAGCTAGATCTACTGTCTCTATTATATTATGACAGACCAGCTAGATCTACTGTCTCTATTATATTATGACAGACCAGCTAGATCTACTGTCTCTATTATATTATGACAGACCAGCTAGATCTACTGTCTCTATTATATTATGACAGACCAGCTAGATCTACTGTCTCTATTATATTATGACAGACCAGCTAGATCTACTGTCTCTATTATATTATGACAGACCAGCTAGATCTACTGTCTCTATTATATTATGACAGACCAGCTAGATCTACTGTCTCTATTATATTATGACAGACCAGCTAGATCTACTGTCTCTATTATATTATGACAGACCAGCTAGATCTACTGTCTCTATTATATTATGACAGACCAGCTAGATCTACTGTATCTATTATATTATGACAGACCAGCTAGATCTACTGTTTCTATTATATTATGAGAGACCAGCTAGATCTACTGTCCCTATTATATTATGACAGACCATCTAGATCTACTATCTCTATTATATTATGACAGACCAGCTGGATCTACTGTATCTATTATATTATGACAGACCAGATAGATCTACTGTCCCTACTATATTATGACAGACCAGCTAGATCTACTGTCCCTACTATATTATGACAGACCAGCTAGATCTACTGTCTCTATTATATTATGACAGACCAGCTAGATCTACTGTCTCTATTATATTATGACAGACCAGCTAGATCTACTGTCTCTATTATATTATGACAGACCAGCTAGATCTACTGTCTCTATTATATTATGACAGACCAGCTAGATCTACTGTATCTATTATATTATGACAGACCAGCTAGATCTACTGTCTCTATTATATTATGACAGACCAGCTAGATCTACTGTCTCTATTATATTATGACAGACCAGCTAGATCTACTGTCTCTATTATATTATGACAGACCAGCTAGATCTACTGTCTCTACTATATTATGACAGACCAGCTAGATCTACTGTCTCTATTATATTATGACAGACCAGCTAGATCTATTGTCTCTACTATATTATGACAGACCAGCTAGATCTACTGTCTCTATTATATTATGACAGACCAGCTAGATCTACTGACTTTATTATATTATGACAGACCAGCTAGATCTACTGTCTCTACTATATTATGACAGACCAGCTAGATCTACTGCCTCTATTATATTATGACAGACCAGCTAGATCTACTGTCTCTATTATATTATGACAGACCAGCTAGATCTACTGTCTCTACTATATTATGACAGACCAGCTAGATCTACTGTTTCTATTATATTATGACAGACCAGCTAGATCTACTGTCTCTATCTATATTATGACAGACCAGCTAGATCTACTGTCTCTATTATATTATGACAGACCAGCTAGATCTACTGTATCTATTATATTATGACAGACCAGCTAGATCTACTGTCTCTATTATATTATGACAGACCAGCTAGATCTACTGTCTCTACTATATTATGACAGACCAGCTAGATCTACTGTCTCTATTATATTATGACAGACCAGCTAGATCTACTGTCTCTATTATATTATGACAGACCAGCTAGATCTACTGTCTCTATTATATTATGACAGACCAGCTAGATCTACTGTCTCTATTATATTATGACAGACCAGCTAGATCTACTGTCTCTATTATATTATGACAGACCAGCTAGATCTACTGTCTCTATTATATTATGACAGACCAGCTAGATCTACTGTCTCTATTATATTATGACAGACCAGCTAGATCTACTGTCTCTATTATATTATGACAGACCAGCTAGATCTACTGTCTCTATTATATTATGACAGACCAGCTAGATCTACTGTCTCTATTATATTATGACAGACCAGCTAGATCTACTGTCTCTATTATATTATGACAGACCAGCTAGATCTACTGTCTCTATTATATTATGACAGACCAGCTAGATCTACTGTCTCTATTATATTATGACAGACCAGCTAGATCTACTGTATCTATTATATTATGACAGACCAGCTAGATCTACTGTCTCTATTATATTATGACAGACCAGCTAGATCTACTGTCTCTACTATATTATGACAGACCAGCTAGATCTACTGTCTCTATTATATTATGACAGACCAGCTAGATCTACTGTCTCTATTATATTATGACAGACCAGCTAGATCTACTGTCTCTATTATATTATGACAGACCAGCTAGATCTACTGTCTCTATTATATTATGAGAGACCAGCTAGATCTACTGTCTCTATTATATTATGACAGACCAGCTTGATCTACTGTCTCTATTATATTATGATAGACCAGCTATATCTGCTTTCTATATTATATTATGACAGACGAGCTAGATCTACTGTCTCTATTATATTATGACAGACCAGCTAGATCTACTGTCTCTATTATATTATGACAGACCAGCTAGATCTACTGTCTCTATTATATTATGACAGACCAGCTAGATCTACTGTCTCTATTATATTATGACAGACCAGCTAGATCTACTGTCTCTATTATATTATGACAGACCAGCTAGATCTACTGTTTCTATTATATTATGACAGACCAGCTAGATCTACTGTCTCTATTATATTATGACAGACCAGCTAGATCTACTGTCTCTATTATATTATGACAGACCAGCTAGATCTACTGTATCTATTATATTATGACAGACCAGCTAGATCTACTGTCTCTATTATATTATGACAGACCAGCTAGATCTACTGTCTCTATTATATTATGACAGACCAGCTAGATCTACTGTCTCTATTATATTATGACAGACCAGCTAGATCTACTGTCTCTATTATATTATGACAGACCAGCTAGATCTACTGTCTCTATTATATTATGACAGACCAGCTAGATCTACTGTCTCTACTATATTATGACAGACCAGCTAGATCTACTGTCTCTATTATATTATGACAGACCAGCTAGATCTACTGTATCTATTATATTATGACAGACCAGCTAGATCTACTGTCTCTATTATATTATGACAGACCAGCTAGATCTACTGTCTCTACTATATTATGACAGACCAGCTAGATCTACTGTTTCTAATACATTATGACAGACCAGCTAGATCTACTGTCTCTGTTATATTATGACAGACCAGCTAGATCTACTGTCTCTATTATATTATGACAGACCAGCTATATCTACTGTCTCTATTATATTATGACAGACCAGCTAGATCTACTGTCGCTATTATATTATGACAGACCAGCTAGATCTACTGTCGCTATTATATTATAACAGACCAGCTAGATCCACTGTCTCTATTATATTATGACAGACCAGCTAGATCCACTGTCTCTATTATATTATGACAGACCAGGTAGATATACTGTCTCTATTATATTATGACAGACCAGCTAGATCTACTGTCTCTATTATATTATGACAGACCAGCTAGATCTACTGTCTCTATTATATTACACGACAGACCAGCTAGATCTACTGTCTCTATTATATTATGATATGACCAGCTTAGATCTACTGTTTCCATTATATTATGACAGACCAGCTAAATCTCTGTCTCTTCTACATTATGACAGACCAGCTAGATCTACTGTCTCTATTATATTATCACAGACCAGCTAGATCTACTGTATCTATTATATTATGACAGACCAGCTAGATCTACTGTCTCTATTATATTATGACAGACCAGCTAGATCTACTCTCTACTATATTATGACAGACCAGCTAGATCTACTGTTTCTATTATATTATGACAGACCAGCTAGATCTACTGTCTCTATTATATTATGACAGACCAGCTAGATCTACTGTCTCTATTATATTATGACACACCAGCTAGATCTACTGTCTCTATTATATTTTGACAGACCAGCTAGATCTACTGTCTCTGCTATATTATGACAGACCAGCTAGATCTACTGTTTCTAGTTTACATTATGACAGACCAGCTAGATCTACTGACTCTATTATATTATGACAGACAAGCTAGATCTACTGACTCTATTATATTATAACAGACCAGCTAGATCCACTGTCTCTATTATATTATGACAGACCAGATAGATCTACTGTCCCTATTATATTATGACAGACCAGCTAGATCTACTGTCTCTATTATATTATGACAGACCAGCTAAATCCACTGTCTCTATTATATTATCACAGACCAGCTAGATATACTGTCTCTATTATATTATGACAGACCAGCTAGATCTACTGTCTCTATTATATTATGACAGACCAGGTAGATCTACTGTATCTACTATATTTTGACAGACCAGCTAAATCTACTGTTTCTATTATATTATGACAGACCAGCTAGATCTACTGACTCTATTATATTATGACAGACCAGCTAGATCTACTGTCTCTATTATATTATGACAGACCAGGTAGATCTACTGTCTCTATTATATTATGACAGACCAGCTAGATCTACTGTCTCTATTATATTATGACAGACCAGCTCAATCGACTGTCTCTTCTATATTATGACAGACCAGCTAGATCTACTGTCTCTATTATATTATGACAGACCAGCTAAATCTACTGTCTCTATTATATTATGACAGACCAGCTAGATCTACTGTCTCTATTATATTATGACAGACCAGCTAGATCTACTGTATCTATTATATTATGACAGACCAGCTAGATCTACTGTCTCTATTATATTATGACAGACCAGCTAGATCTACTGTCTATTATATTATGACAGACCAGCTAGATCTACTGTCTCTATTATATTATGACAGACCAGCTAGATCTACTGTCTCTATTATATTATGACAGACCAGCTAGATCTACTGTCTCTATTATATTATGACAGACCAGCTAGATCTACTGTTTATGATACATTTTGACAGACCAGCTAGATCTATTATATTATGACTGTCTCTATTATATTATGACAGACCTGCTAGATCTACTGTCTCTATTGTATTATGACAGACCAGCTAGATCTAATGTCTCTATTATATTATGACAGACCAGCTAGATCTACTGTCTCTTCTATATTATGACAGACCAGCTAGATCTACTGTCTCTATTATATTATGACAGACCAGCTAGATCTACTGTATCTATTATATTATGACAGACCAGGTAGATATACTGTCTCTATTATATTATGACAGACCAGCTAGATCTACTGTCTCTGTTATATTATGACAGACCAGCTAAATCTACTGTCTCTATTATATTATGACAGACCAGCTAGATCTACTGTCTCTATTATATTATGACAGACCAGCTAGATCTACTGTCTCTATTATATTATGACAGACCAGCTAGATCTACTGTATCTACTATATTATGACAAACCTGCTAGATCTACTGTCTCTGCTTTATTATGACAGACCAGCAAGACCTAATGTCCCTATTATATTATGACAGACCAGCTAAATCTACTGTCTCTATTATAATGACAGACCAGCTAGATCTACTGTCTCTATTATATTATGACAGACCAGCTAAATCTACTGTCTCTTCTACATAATGACAGACCAGCTAGATCTACTGTCTCTATTATATTATGACAGACCAGCAAGATCTACTGTATCTATTATATTATGACAGACCAGCTAGATCTACTGTCTCTATTATATTATGACAGACCAGCTTAGATCTACTGTATATATTATATTATGACAGACCAGCTAGATCTACTGTCTCTATTATATTTTGACAGACCAGCTAGATCTACTGTCTCTATTATATTATGACAGACCAGCTAGATCTACTGTCTTCTACATATTATGACAGACCAGCTAGATCTACTGTCTCTACTATATTATGACAAACCAGCTAGATCTACTGTCTCTACTATATTATGACAGACCAGCTAGATCTACTGTCTCTATTATATTATGACAGACCAGATAGATCTACTGTCCCTATTATATTATGACAGACCAGCTAGATCTACTGTATCTATTATATTATGACAGACCAGCTAGATCTACTGTCTCTGATACATTTTGACAGACCAGCTAGATCTACTGTCTCTACTATATTATGACAGACCAGCTAGATCTACTGTCTCTATTATATTATGACAGACCAGCTAGATCTACTGTATCTATTATATTTTGACAAACCAGCTAGATCTACTGTCTCTACTTTATTATGACAGACCAGCAAGATCTACTGTCCCTATTATATTATTACAGACCAGCTAAATCTACTGTCTCTTCTACATAATGACAGACCAGCTAGATCTACTGTCTCTATTATATTATCACAGACCAGCTAGATCTACTGTATCTACTATATTATGACAGACCAGCTAGATCTACTGTCTCTATTATATTATGACAGACCAGCTAGATCTACTGTATCTACTATATTTTGACAGACCAGCTAAATCTACTGTCTCTATTATATTTTGACAGACCAGCTAGATCTACTGACTCTATTATATTATGACAGACCAGCTAGATCTACTGTATCTATTATATTATGTCAGACCAGCTAGATCTACTGTCTCTACTTTATTATGACAGACCAGCAAGACCTAATGTCCCTATTATATTATGACAGACCAGCTAAATCTACTGTCTCTTCTACATAATGACAGACCAGCTAGATCTACTGTCTCTATTATATTATGACAGACCAGCTAAATCTACTGTCTCTTCTACATAATGACAGACCAGCTAGATCTACTGTCTCTATTATATTATGACAGACCAGCAAGATCTACTGTATCTATTATATTATGACAGACCAGCTAGATCTACTGTCTCTATTATATTATGACAGACCAGCTAGATCTACTGTCTCTATTATATTATGACAGACCAGCTAGATCTACTGTATCTATTATATTATGACAGACCAGCTAGATCTACTGTCTCTATTATATTTTGACAGACCAGCTAGATCTACTGTCTCTATTATATTATGACAGACCAGCTAGATCTACTGTTTATGATACATTTTGACAGACCAGCTAGATCTACTGTCTCTACTATATTATGACAAACCTGCTAGATCTACTGTCTCTACTTTATTATGACAGACCAGCAAGACCTAATGTCCCTATTATATTATGACAGACCAGCTAAATCTACTGTCTCTTCTACATAATGACAGACAAGCTAGATCTACTGTCTCTATTATATTATCACAGACCAGCTAGATCTACTGTATCTACTATATTATGACAGACCAGCTAGATCTACTGTCTCTATTATATTATGACAGACCAGCTAGATCTACTGTATCTACTATATTTTGACAGACCAGCTAAATCTACTGTCTCTATTATATTTTGACAGACCAGCTAGATCTACTGACTCTATTATATTATTACAGACCAGCTAGATCTACTGTATCTATTATATTATGTCAGACCAGCTAGATCTACTGTCTCTACTATATTATGACAAACCTGCTAGATCTACTGTCTCTACTTTATTATGACAGACCAGCAAGACCTAATGTCCCTATTATATTATGACAGACCAGCTAAATCTACTGTCTCTTCTACATAATGACAGACCAGCTAGATCTACTGTCTCTATTATATTATCACAGACCAGCTAGATCTACTGTATCTATTGTATTATGACAGACCAGCTAGATCTACTGTCTCTATTATATTATGACAGACCAGCTAGATCTACTGTATCTACTATATTATGACAAACCTGCTAGATCTACTGTCTCTACTTTATTATGACAGACCAGCAAGACCTAATGTCCCTATTATATTATGACAGACCAGCTAAATCTACTGTCTCTTCTACATAATGACAGACCAGCTAGATCTACTGTCTCTATTATATTATGACAGACCAGCTAAATCTACTGTCTCTTCTACATAATGACAGACCAGCTAGATCTACTGTCTCTATTATATTATGACAGACCAGCAAGATCTACTGTATCTATTATATTATGACAGACCAGCTAGATCTACTGTCTCTATTATATTATGACAGACCAGCTAGATCTACTGTATCTATTATATTATGACAGACCAGCTAGATCTACTGCCTCTATTATATTTTGACAGACCAGCTAGATCTACTGTCTCTATTATATTATGACAGACCAGCTAGATCTACTGACTCTATTATATTATGACAGAACAGCTAGATCTACTGTCTCTACTTTATTATGACAGACCAGCAAGACCTAATGTCCCTATTATATTATGACAGACCAGCTAAATCTACTGTCTCTTCTACATAATGACAGACCAGCTAGATCTACTGTCTCTATTATATTATGACAGACCAGCTAAATCTACTGTCTCTTCTACATAATGACAGACCAGCTAGATCTACTGTATCTATTATATTATGACAGACCAGCTAGATCTACTGTCTCTATTATATTATGACAGACCAGCTAGATCTACTGTCTCTATTATATTATGACAGACCAGCTAGATCTACTGTATCTACTATCTTTTGACAGACCAGCTAAATCTACTGTCTCTATTATATTTTGACAGACCAGCTAGATCTACTGTCTCTATTATATTATGACAGACCAGCTAGATCTACTGTTTATGATACATTTTGACAGACAGCTAGATCTACTGTCTCTACTATATTATGACAGACCTGCTAGATCTACTGTCTCTACTTTATTATGACAGACCAGCAAGACCTAATGTCCCTATTATATTATGACAGACCAGCTAAATCTACTGTCTCTTCTACATAATGACAGACAAGCTAGATCTACTGTCTCTATTATATTATGACAGACCAGCTAGATCTACTGTCTCTCTCTATATTATGACAGACCAGCTAGATCTACTGTCTCTATTATATTATGACAGACCAGCTAGATCTACTGTATCTACTATATTTTGACAGACCAGCTAAATCTACTGTCTCTATTATATTATGACAGACCAGCTAGATCTACTGACTCTATTATATTATGACAGACCAGCTAGATCTACTGTATCTATTATATTATGTCAGACCAGCTAGATCTACTGTCTCTACTATATTATGACAAACCAGCTAGATCTACTGTCTCTACTTTATTATGACAGACCAGCAAGACCTAATGTCCCTATTATATTATGACAGACCAGCTAATCTACTGTCTCTTCTATATTATGACAGACCAGCTAGATCTACTGTCTCTATTATATTATCACAGACCAGCTAGATCTACTGTATCTATTGTATTATGACAGACCAGCTAGATCTACTGTCTCTATTATATTATGACAGACCAGCTAGATCTACTGTATCTACTATATTATGACAAACCTGCTAGATCTACTGTCTCTACTTTATTATGACAGACCAGCAAGACCTAATGTCCCTATTATATTATGACAGACCAGCTAAATCTACTGTCTCTTCTACATAATGACAGACCAGCTAGATCTACTGTCTCTATTATATTATGACAGACCAGCTAAATCTACTGTCTCTTCTATATTATGACAGACCAGCTAGACCTACTGTCTCTATTATATTATGACAGACCAGCTAAGATCTACTGTATCTATTATATTATGACAGACCAGCTAGATCTACTGTCTCTATTATATTATGACAGACCAGCTAGATCTACTGTATCTATTATATTATGACAGACCAGCTAGATCTACTGTCTCTATTATATTTTGATCTACTGTTTATGATACATTTTGACAGACCAGCTAGATCTACTGTCTCTACTATATTATGACAAACCTGCTAGATCTACTGCCTCTATTATATTATGACAGACCAGCTAGATCTACTGTATCTATTATATTATGTCAGACCAGCTAGATCTACTGTCTCTACTTTATTATGACAGACCAGCAAGACCTAATGTCCCTATTATATTATGACAGACCAGCTAAATCTACTGTCTCTTCTACATAATGACAGACCAGCTAGATCTACTGTCTCTATTATATTATCACAGACCAGCTAGATCTACTGTATCTATTATATTATGACAGACCAGCTAGATCTACTGTCTCTATTATATTATGACAGACCAGCTAGATCTACTGTATCTACTATATTTTGACAGACCAGCTAAATCTACTGTCTCTATTATATTTTGACAGACCAGCTAGATCTACTGACTCTATTATATTATGACAGACCAGCTAGATCTACTGTATCTATTATATTATGTCAGACCAGCTAGATCTACTGTCTCTACTTTATTATGACAGACCAGCAAGACCTAATGTCCCTATTATATTATGACAGACCAGCTAAATCTACTGTCTCTTCTACATAATGACAGACCAGCTAGATCTACTGTCTCTATTATATTATGACAGACCAGCTAAATCTACTGTCTCTTCTACATAATGACAGACCAGCTAGATCTACTGTCTCTATTATATTATGACAGACCAGCAAGATCTACTGTATCTATTATATTATGACAGACCAGCTAGATCTACTGTCTCTATTATATTATGACAGACCAGCTAGATCTACTGTATCTACTATATTATGACAGACCAGCTAGATCTACTGTCTCTATTATATTATGACAGACCAGCTAGATCTACTGTCTCTATTATATTTTGACAGACCAGCTAGATCTACTGTCTCTATTATATTAAGACAGACCAGCTAGATCTACTGATTCTATTATATTATGACAGACCAGCTAGATCTACTGTCTCTACTATATTATGACAGACCAGCTAGATCTACTGTCTCTACTTTATTATGACAGACCAGCAAGACCTAATGTCCCTATTATATTATGACAGACCAGCTAAATCTACTGTCTCTTCTACATAATGACAGACCAGCAATATCTACTGACTCTATTATATTATGACAGACCAGCAAGACCTAATGTCCCTATTATATTAAGACAGACCAGCTAGATCTACTGACTCTATTATATTTTGACAGACCAGCTAGATCTACTGTATCTACTATATTTTGACAGACCAGCTAAATCTACTGTCTCTATTATATTTTGACAGACCAGCTAGATCTACTGACTCTATTATATTATGACAGACCAGCTAGATCTACTGTATCTATTATATTATGACAGACCAGCTAGATCTACTGTCTCTACTATATTATGACAGACCAGCTAGATCTACTGTCTCTATTATATTATGACAGACCAGCTAGATCTACTGTCCCTATTATATTATGACAGACCAGCTAAATCTACTGTCTCTTCTATATTATGACAGACCAGCTAGATCTACTGTCTCTATTATATTATGACAGACCAGCTAGATCTACTGTATCTATTATATTATGACAGACCAGCTAGATCTACTGTCTCTATTATATTATGACAGACCAGCTAGATCTACTGTATCTACTATATTATGACAGACCAGCTAGATCTACTGTCTCTATTATATTATGACAGACCAGCAAGATCTAATGTCCTATTATATTATGACAGACCAGCTAGATCTACTGTCTCTTCTACATTATGACAGACCAGCTAGATCTACTGTCTCTATTATATTATGACAGACCAGCTAAATCTACTGTCTCTTCTACATAATGACAGACCAGCTAGATCTACTGTCTCTATTATATTATGACAGACCAGCTAGATCTACTGTTTCTATTATATTATGACAGACCAGCTAGATCTACTGTCTCTATTATATTATGACAGACCAGCTAGATCTACTGTATCTATTATATTATGACAGACCAGCTAGATCTACTGTCTCTATTATATTTGACAGACCAGCTAGATCTACTGTCTCTATTATATTATGACAGACCAGCTAGATCTACTGTTTATGATATATTATGACAGACCAGCTAGATCTACTGTCTCTACTATATTATGACAAACCAGCTAGATCTACTGTCTCTACTTATATTATGACAGACCAGCTAGATCTACTGTCCTATTATATTATGACAGACCAGCTAGATCTACTGTCTCTACTATATTATGACAGACCAGCTAGATCTACTGTCTCTATTATATTATGACAGACCAGCTAGATCTACTGTATCTATTATATTATGACAGACCAGCTAGATCTACTGTCTCTATTATATTATGACAGACCAGCTAGATCTACTGTATCTACTATATTTTGACAGACCAGCTAAATCTACTGTCTCTATTATATTTTGACAGACCAGCTAGATCTACTGTCTCTATTATATTATGACAGACCAGCTAGATCTACTGTCCCTATTATATTATGACACACCAGCTAGATCTACTGTATCTATTATATTATGACAGACCAGCTAGATCTACTGTCTCTACTATATTATGACAGACCAGCTAGATCTACTGTATCTATTATATTATGACAGACCAGCTAGATCTACTGACTCTATTATATAATGACAGACCAGCTAGATCTACTGTCTCTATTATATTATGACAGACCAGCTAGATCTACTGCCTCTATTATATTATGACAGACCAGCTAGATCTACTGTCTCTATTATATTATGACAGACCAGCTAGATCTACTGTCTCTATTATATTATGACAGACCAGCTAGATCTACTGTCTCTACTATATTATGACAGACCAGCTAGATCTACTGTTTCCTATTATATTATGACAGACCAGCTAGATCTACTGTCTCTTCTATATTATGACAGACCAGCTAGATCTACTGTCTTCTATTATATTATGACAGACCAGCTAGATCTACTGTATCTATTATATTATGACAGACCAGCTAGATCTACTGTTTCTATTATATTATGACAGACCAGCTAAATCTACTGTCTCTTCTATATTATGACAGACCAGCTAGATCTACTGTCTCTATTATATTATGACAGACCAGCTAGATCTACTGTCTCTATTATATTATGACAGACCAGCTAGATCTACTGTCTCTATTATATTATGACAGACCAGCAAGATCGACTCTTTACTATATTATGACAGACCAGCTAGATCTACTGTTTCTAATACATTATGACAGACCAGCTAGATCTACTGTCTCTGTTATATTATCACAGACAAGCTAGATCTACTGTCTCTATTATATTATGACAGACCAGCTAGATCTACTGTCTCTTCTACATTATGACAGACCAGCTAGATCTACTGTCTTTATTATATTATGACAGACCAGCTAGATCTACTGTATCTATTATATTATGACAGACCAGCTAGATCTACTGTTTCCATTATATTATGACAGACCAGCTAAATCTACTGTCTCTTCTACATTATGACAGACCAGCTAGATCTACTGTCTCTATTATATTATCACAGACCGGCTAGATCTACTGTATCTATTATATTATGACAGACCAGCTAGATCTACTGTCTCTATTATATTATGACAGACCAGCAAGATCTACTGTATCTATTATATTATGACAGACCAGCTAGATCTACTGTTTCTAATACATTATGACAGACCAGCTAGATCTACTGTCTCTGTTATATTATCACAGACAAGCTAGATCTACTGTCTCTATTATATTATGACAGACCAGATAGATCTACTGTCCCTATTATATTATGACACACCAGCTAGATCTACTGTATCTATTATATTATGACAGACCAGCTAGATCTACTGTTTCTAATACATTATGACAGACCAGCTAGATCTACTGTCTCTGTTATATTATCACAGACAAGCTAGATCTACTGACTCTATTATATTATGACAGACCAGCTAGATCTACTGTCTCTACTATATTATGACAGACCAGCTAGACCTAATGTCCCTATTATATTATGACAGACCAGCTAGATCTACTGTATCTACTATATTATGACAGACCAGCTAAATCTACTGTCTCTATTATATTATGACAGACCAGGAAAATCTACTGACTTTATTATATTATGACAGACCAGCTAGATCTACTGTCTCTACTATATTATGACAGAACAGCTAGACCTAATGCCCCTATTCTATTAAGACAGACCAGCTAGATCTACTGTCTCTATTATATTATGACAGACCAGCTAGATCTACTGTCTCTACTATATTATGACAGACCAGCTAGATCTACTGTTTCCATTATATTATGACAGACCAGCTAAATCTACTGTCTCTTCTACATTATGACAGACCAGCTAGATCTACTGTCTCTATTATATTATCACAGACCAGCTAGATCTACTGTATCTATTATATTATGACAGACCAGCTAGATCTACTGTCTCTATTATATTATGACAGACCAGCAAGATCGACTGTCTCTACTATATTATGACAGACCAGCTAGATCTACTGTTTCTAATACATTATGACAGACCAGCTAGATCTACTGTCTCTACTATATTATGACAGACCAGCAAGACCTAATGTCCCTATTATATTATGACAGACCAGCTAGATCTACTGTCTCTATTATATTATCACAGACAAGCTAGATCTACTGTCTCTATTATATTATGACAGACCAGATAGATCTACTGTCCCTATTATATTATGACACACCAGCTAGATCTACTGTATCTATTATATTATGACAGACCAGCTAGATCTACTGTTTATGATACATTTTGACAGACCAGCTAGATCTACTGTCTCTACTATATTATGACAAACCTGCTAGATCTACTGCCTCTATTATATTATGACAGACCAGCTAGATCTACTGTATCTATTATATTATGTCAGACCAGCTAGATCTACTGTCTCTACTTTATTATGACAGACCAGCAAGACCTAATGTCCCTATTATATTATGACAGACCAGCTAAATCTACTGTCTCTTCTACATAATGACAGACCAGCTAGATCTACTGTCTCTATTATATTATCACAGACCAGCTAGATCTACTGTATCTATTATATTATGACAGACCAGCTAGATCTACTGTCTCTATTATATTATGACAGACCAGCTAGATCTACTGTATCTACTATATTTTGACAGACCAGCTAAATCTACTGTCCCTATTATATTTTGACAGACCAGCTAGATCTACTGTATCTATTATATTATGTCAGACCAGCTAGATCTACTGTCTCTACTTTATTATGACAGACCAGCAAGACCTAATGTCCCTATTATATTATGACAGACCAGCTAAATCTACTGTCTCTTCTACATAATGACAGACCAGCTAGATCTACTGTCTCTATTATATTATGACAGACCAGCTAAATCTACTGTCTCTTCTACATTATGACAGACCAGCTAGATCTACTGTCTCTATTATATTATGACAGACCAGCTAGATCTACTGTATCTATTATATTATGACAGACCAGCTAGATCTACTGTCTCTATTATATTATGACAGACCAGCTAGATCTACTGTATCTATTATATTATGACAGACCAGCTAGATCTACTGTCTCTATTATATTTTGACAGACCAGCTAGATCTACTGTCTCTATTATATTATGACAGACCAGCTAGATCTACTGTTTCTGATACATTTTGACAGACCAGCTAGATCTACTGTCTCTATTATATTATGACAGACCAGCTAGATCTACTGTCTCTATTATATTATGACAGACCAGCTAGATCTACTGTCCCTATTATATTATGACAGACCAGCTAGATCTACTGTCTCTATTATATTATGACAGACCAGCTAGATCTACTGTCTCTATTATATTATGACAGACCAGCTAGATCTACTGTCTCTACTATATTATGACAGACCAGCTAGATCTACTGTCTCTATTATATTATGACAGACCAGCTAGATCTACTGTCTCTATTATATTATGACAGACCAGCTAGATCTACTGTCTCTATTATATTATGACAGACCAGCTAGATCTACTGTCTCTATTATATTATGACAGACCAGCTAGATCTACTGTCTCTATTATATTATGACAGACCAGCTAGATCTACTGTATCTATTATATTATGACAGACCAGCTAGATCTACTGTCTCTATTATATTATGACAGACCAGCTAGATCTACTGTCTCTATTATATTATGACAGACCAGCTAGATCTACTGTCTCTATTATATTATGACAGACCAGCTAGATCTACTGTCTCTATTATATTATGACAGACCAGCTAGATCTACTGTCTCTATTATATTATGACAGACCAGCTAGATCTACTGTCTCTATTATATTATGACAGACCAGCTAGATCTACTGTCTCTATTATATTATGACAGACCAGCTAGATCTACTGTCTCTATTATATTATGACAGACCAGCTAGATCTACTGTATCTATTATATTATGACAGACCAGCTAGATCTACTGTCTCTATTATATTATGACAGACCAGCTAGATCTACTGTATCTATTATATTATGACAGACCAGCTAGATCTACTGTCTCTATTATATTATGACAGACCAGCTAGATCTACTGTCTCTATTATATTATGACAGACCAGCTAGATCTACTGTATCTATTATATTATGTCAGACCAGCTAGATCTACTGTCTCTACTATATTATGACAGACCAGCAAGACCTAATGTCCCTATTATATTATGACAGACCAGCTAAATCTACTGTCTCTATTATATTATGACAGACCAGCTAGATCTACTGTCTCTATTATATTATGACAGACCAGCTAGATCTACTGTATCTATTATATTATGACAGACCAGCTAGATCTACTGTCTCTATTATATTATGACAGACCAGCTAGATCTACTGTCTCTACTATATTATGACAGACCAGCTAGATCTACTGTCTCTATTATATTATGACAGACCAGCTAGATCTACTGTCTCTATTATATTATGACAGACCAGCTAGATCTACTGTCTCTATTATATTATGACAGACCAGCTAGATCTACTGTCTCTATTATATTATGACAGACCAGCTAGATCTACTGTCTCTATTATATTATGACAGACCAGCTAGATCTACTGTCTCTATTATATTATGACAGACCAGCTAGATCTACTGTCTCTACTATATTATGACAGACCAGCTAGATCTACTGTATCTATTATATTATGACAGATCCGCTAGATCTACTGTATCTACTATATTATGACAAACCAGCTAGATCTACTGTTTCTAATACATTATGACAGACCAGCTAGATCTACTGTATCTATTATATTTTGACAGACAAGCTAGATCTACTGTCTCTACTATATTATGACAGACCAGCTAGATCTAATGCCTCTATTTTATTATGACAGACCAGCTAGATCTACTGTATCTATTATATTATGACAGACCAGCTAGATCTACTGTCTCTATTATATTATGACAGACCAGCTAGAGCTAATGTCTCTACTATATTATGACAGATCAGCTAGATCTACTGTTTCTAATATATTATGACAGACCAGCTAGATCTACTGTCTCTACTATATTATGACAGACCAGCTAGATCTACTGTCTCTATTATATTATGACAGACCAGCTAGATCTACTGTATCTATTATATTATGACAGACCAGCTAGATCTACTGTCTCTATTATATTATGACAGACCAGCTAGATCTACTGTCTCTACTATATTATGACAGACCAGCTAGATCTACTGTTTCCATTATATTATGACAGACCAGCTAAATCTACTGTCTCTATTATATTATCACAGACCAGCTAGATCTACTGTATCTATTATATTATGACAGACCAGCTAGATCTACTGTCTCTATTATATTATGACAGACCAGCTATATCTACTGTCTCTACTATATTATGACAGACCAGCAAGACCTAATGTCCCTATTATATTATGACAGACCAGCTAGATCTACTGTCTCTATTATATTATCACAGACAAGCTAGATCTACTGTCTCTATTATATTATGACAGACCAGCTAGATCTACTGTCTCTATTATATTATGACAGACCAGCTAGATCTACTGTATCTATTATATTATGACAGACCAGCTAGATCTACTGTCTCTATTATATTATGACAGACCAGCTAGATCTACTGTCTCTATTATATTATGACAGACCAGCTAGATCTACTGTATCTATTATATTATGACAGACCAGCTAGATCTACTGTCTCTATTATATTATGACAGACCAGCTAGATCTACTGTCTCTATTATATTATGACAGACCAGCTAGATCTACTGTCTCTATTATATTATGACAGACCAGCTAGATCTACTGTTTCTATTATATTATGACAGACCAGCTAGATCTACTGTCTCTATTATATTATCACAGACCAGCTAGATCTACTGTCTCTATTATATTATGACAGACCAGCTAGATCTACTGTCTCTATTATATTATGACAGACCAGCTAGATCTACTGTCTCTATTATATTATGACAGACCAGCTAAATCTACTGTCTCTATTATATTATGACAGACCAGCTAGATCTACTGTCTCTATTATATTATGACAGACCAGCTAGATCTACTGTCTCTATTATATTATGACAGACCAGCTAGATCTACTGTCTCTATTATATTATGACAGACCAGCTAGATCTACTGTCTCTATTATATTATGACAGACCAGCTAGATCTACTGTCTCTATTATATTATGACAGACCAGCTAGATCTACTGTCTCTATTATATTATGACAGACCAGCTAGATCTACTGTCTCTATTATATTATGACAGACCAGCTAGATCTACTGTCTCTATTATATTATGACAGACCAGCTAGATCTACTGTCTCTATTATATTATGACAGACCAGCTAGATCTACTGTCTCTATTATATTATGACAGACCAGCTAGATCTACTGTCTCTATTATATTATGACAGACCAGCTAGATCTACTGTCTCTATTATATTATGACAGACCAGCTAGATCTACTGTCTCTATTATATTATGACAGACCAGCTAGATCTACTGTCTCTATTATATTATCACAGACAAGCTAGATCTACTGTCTCTATTATATTATGACAGACCAGCTAGATCTACTGTATCTATTATATTATGACAGACCAGCTAGATCTACTGACTCTATTGTATAATGACGGACTAGATCTACTGACTCTATTATATTATGACAGACCAGATAGATCTACTGTCTTTATTATATTATGACAGACCAGCTAGATCTACTGTATCTATTATATTATGACAGACCAGCTAGATCTACTGTTTCCATTATATTATGACAGACCAGCTAAATCTACTGTCTCTTCTACATTATGACAGACCAGCTAGATCTACTGTCTCTATTATATTATCACAGACCGGCTAGATCTACTGTATCTATTATATTATGACAGACCAGCTAGATCTACTGTCTCTATTATATTATGACAGACCAGCAAGATCGACTCTCTACTATATTATGACAGACCAGCTAGATCTACTGTTTCTAATACATTATGACAGACCAGCTAGATCTACTGTCTCTGTTATATTATCACAGACAAGCTAGATCTACTGTCTCTATTATATTATGACAGACCAGATAGATCTACTGTCCCTATTATATTATGACACACCAGCTAGATCTACTGTATCTATTATATTATGACAGACCAGCTAGATCTACTGTTTCTAATACATTATGACAGACCAGCTAGATCTACTGTCTCTGTTATATTATCACAGACAAGCTAGATCTACTGACTCTATTATATTATGACAGACCAGCTAGATCTACTGTCTCTACTATATTATGACAGACCAGCTAGACCTAATGTCCCTATTATATTATGACAGACCAGCTAGATCTACTGTATCTACTATATTATGACAGACCAGCTAAATCTACTGTCTCTATTATATTATGACAGACCAGGAAAATCTACTGACTTTATTATATTATGACAGACCAGCTAGATCTACTGTCTCTACTATATTATGACAGAACAGCTAGACCTAATGCCCCTATTCTATTAAGACAGACCAGCTAGATCTACTGTCTCTATTATATTATGACAGACCAGCTAGATCTACTGTCTCTACTATATTATGACAGACCAGCTAGATCTACTGTTTCCATTATATTATGACAGACCAGCTAAATCTACTGTCTCTTCTACATTATGACAGACCAGCTAGATCTACTGTCTCTATTATATTATCACAGACCAGCTAGATCTACTGTATCTATTATATTATGACAGACCAGCTAGATCTACTGTCTCTATTATATTATGACAGACCAGCAAGATCGACTGTCTCTACTATATTATGACAGACCAGCTAGATCTACTGTTTCTAATACATTATGACAGACCAGCTAGATCTACTGTCTCTACTATATTATGACAGACCAGCTAGATCTACTGTCTCTATTATATTATGACAGACCAGCTAGATCTACTGTCTCTATTATATTATCACAGACAAGCTAGATCTACTGTCTCTATTATATTATGACAGACCAGATAGATCTACTGTCCCTATTATATTATGACACACCAGCTAGATCTACTGTCTCTACTATATTATGACAAACCTGCTAGATCTACTGCCTATATTATATTATGACAGACCAGCTAGATCTACTGTCTCTACTATATTATGACATACCAGCTAGATCTACTGCCTCTATTATATTATGACAGACCAGCTAGATCTACTGTATCTATTATATTATGACAGACCAGCTAGATCTACTGTCTCTACTTTATTATGACAGACCAGCTAGATCTACTGTCTCTATTATATTATGACAGACCAGCTAAATCTACTGTCTCTTTATATTATGACAGACCAGCTAGATCTACTGTCTCTATTATATTATCACAGACCAGCTAGATCTACTGTATCTATTATATTATGACAGACCAGCTAGATCTACTGTCTCTATTATATTATGACAGACCAGCTAGAACTACTGTCTCTATTATATTATGACAGACCAGCTAGATCTACTGTATCTATTATATTATGACAGACCAGCTAGATCTACTGTCTCTACTATATTATGACAGACCAGCTAGATCTACTGTATCTATTATATTATGACAGACCAGCTAGATCTACTGTCTCTATTATATTATGACAGACCAGCTAGATCTACTGTCTCTATTATATTATGACAGACCAGCTAGATCTACTGACTCTATTATATTATGACAGACCAGCTAGATCTACTGTCTCTATTATATTATGACAGACCAGCTAGATCTACTGTCTCTATTATATTATGACAGACCAGCTAGATCTACTGTCTTCTATTATATTATGACAGACCAGCTAGATCTACTGTCTCTATTATATTATGACAGACCAGCTAGATCTACTGTATCTATTATATTATGACAGACCAGCTAGATCTACTGTATCTATTATATTATGACAGACCAGCTAGATCTACTGTCTCTATTATATTATGACAGACCAGCTAGATCTACTGTCCCTATTATATTATGACAGACCAGCTAGATCTACTGTCTCTACTATATTATGACAGACCAGCTAGATCTACTGTCTCTATTATATTATGACAGACCAGCTAGATCTACTGTATCTATTATATTATTACACACCAGCTAGATCTACTGTCTCTATTATATTATGACAGACCAGCTAGATCTACTGTCTCTATTATATTATGACAGACCAGCTAGATCTACTGTATCTATTATATTATGACAGACCAGCTAGATCTACTGTCTCTACTATATTATGACAGACCAGCTAGATCTAATGTTCTATTATATTATGACAGACCAGCTAGATCTACTGTCTCTTCTATATTATGACAGACCAGCTAGATCTACTGTCTCTATTATATTATGACAGACCAGCTAGATCTACTGTATCTATTATATTATGACAGACCAGCTAGATCTACTGTCTCTATTATATTATGACAGACCAGCTAGATCTACTATATTATGACAGACCAGCTAGATCTACTGTTTCTATTATATTATGACAGACCAGCTAGATCTACTGTCTCTACTATATTATGACAGACCAGCTAGATCTATGTCTCTATTATATTATGACAGACCAGCTAGATCTACTGTCTCTATTATATTATCACAGACCAGCTAGATCTACTGTCTCTATTATATTATGACAGACCAGATAGATCTACTGTCCCTATTATATTATGACACACCAGCTAGATCTACTGTATCTATTATATTATGACAGACCAGCTAGATCTACTGTTTATATACAATGACAGACCAGCTAGATCTACTGTCTCTACTATATTATGACAGACCAGCTAGATCTACTGTCTCTATTATATTATGACAGACCAGCTAGATCTACTGTCTCTATTATATTATGACAGACCAGCTAGATCTACTGTCTCTATTATATTATGACAGACCAGCTAGATCTACTGTCTCTATTATATTATGACAGACCAGCTAAATCTACTGTCTCTATTATATTATGACAGACCAGCTAGATCTACTGTCTCTATTATATTATGACAGACCAGCTAGATCTACTGTCTCTATTATATTATGACAGACCAGCTAAGATCTACTGTCTATTATATTATGACAGACCAGCTAAATCTACTGTCTCTATTATATTATGACAGACCAGCTAGATCTACTGTCTCTTCTATATTTATGACAGACCAGCTAGATCTACTGTCTCTATTATATTATGACAGACCAGCTAGATCTACTGTCTCTTCTATATTATGACAGACCAGCTAGATCTACTGTATCTATTATATTATGACAGACCAGCTAGATCTACTGTCTCTATTATATTATGACAGACCAGCTAGATCTACTGTCTCTATTATATTATGACAGACCAGCTAGATCTACTGTCTCTATTATATTATGACAGACCAGCTAGATCTACTGTCTCTATTATATTATGACAGACCAGCTAGATCTACTGTTCTATGATACATTATGACAGACCAGCTAGATCTACTGTCTCTACTATATTATGACAGACCAGCTAGATCTACTGCCTCTATTATATTATGACAGACCAGCTAGATCTACTGTATCTATTATATTATGTCAGACCAGCTAGATCTACTGTCTCTATTATATTATGACAGACCAGCAAGATCTAATGTCTCTATTATATTATGACAGACCAGCTAGATCTACTGTCTCTTCTACATTATGACAGACCAGCTAGATCTACTGTCTCTATTATATTATGACAGACCAGCTAGATCTACTGTATCTATTATATTATGACAGACCAGCTAGATCTACTGTCTCTATTATATTATGACAGACCAGCTAGATCTACTGTCTCTATTATATTATGACAGACCAGCTAGATCTACTGTCTCTATTATATTATGACAGACCAGCTAGATCTACTGTCTCTATCTGCAATATATTATGACAGACCAGCTAGATCTACTGTCTCTATTATATTATGACAGACCAGCTAGATCTACTGTCTCTATTATATTATGACAGACCAGCTAGATCTACTGTCTCTATTATATTATGACAGACCAGCTAGATCTACTGTCTCTATTATATTATGACAGACCAGCTAGATCTACTGTCTCTATTATATTATGACAGACCAGCTAGATCTACTGTCTCTATTATATTATGACAGACCAGCTAGATCTACTGTCTCTATTATATTATGACAGACCAGCTAGATCTACTGTCTCTATTATATTATGACAGACCAGCTAGATCTACTGTCTCTATTATATTATGACAGACCAGCTAGATCTACTGTCTCTATTATATTATGACAGACCAGCTAGATCTACTGTATCTATTATATTATGACAGACCAGACCAGCTAGATCTACTGTCTCTACTATATTATGACAGACCTGCTAGATCTACTGCCTCTATTACATTATGACAGACCAGCTAGATCTACTGTCTCTACTATATTATGACAGACCAGCTAGATCTACTGTCTCTATTATATTATGACAGACCAGCTAGATCTACTGTCTCTATTATATTATGACAGACCAGCTAGATCTACTGTCTCTCTATATTATGACAGACCAGCTAGATCTACTGTTTCTATTATATTATGACAGACCAGCTAAATCTACTGTCTCTATTATATTATGACAGACCAGCTAGATCTACTGTCTCTATTATATTATGACAGACCAGCTAGATCTACTGTATCTATTATATTATGACAGACCAGCTAGATCGACTGTCTCTACTATATTATGACAGACCAGCTAGATCTACTGTCTCTATTATATTATGACAGACCAGCTAGATCTACTGTCTCTATCTATATTATGACAGACCAGCAGACCTAATGTCCCTATTATATTATGACAGACCAGCTAGATCTACTGTCTCTATTATATTATCACAGACAAGCTAGATCTACTGTCTCTATTATATTATGACAGACCAGATAGATCTACTGTCCTATTATATTATGACACACCAGCTAGATCTACTGTATCTATTATATTATGACAGACCAGCTAGATCTACTGTTTATGATACATTTTGACAGACCAGCTAGATCTACTGTCTCTGTTATATTATGACAAACCTGCTAGATCTACTGCCTCTATTATATTATGACAGACCAGCTAGATCTACTGTATCTATTA
The DNA here is from genome assembly GCF_018296145.1 of Oncorhynchus tshawytscha. Lineage (NCBI taxonomy): Eukaryota > Metazoa > Chordata > Actinopteri > Salmoniformes > Salmonidae > Oncorhynchus > Oncorhynchus tshawytscha. The sequence goes on from NW_024608537.1 coordinate 43,681, forward strand.
TATTATGACAGACCAGCTAGATCTACTGTCTCTATTTTATTATGACAGACCAGCAAGACCTAATGTTTCTATTATATTATGACAGACCAGCTAAATCTACTGTCTCTTCTACATAATGACAGACCAGCTAGATCTACTGTCTCTATTATATTATCACAGACCAGCTAGATCTACTGTATCTATTATATTATGACAGACCAGCTAGATCTACTGTCTCTATTATATTATGACAGACCAGCTAGATCTACTGTATCTACTATATTTTGACAGACCAGCTAAATCTACTGTCTCTATTATATTTTGACAGACCAGCTAGATCTACTGACTCTATTATATTATGACAGACCAGCTAGATCTACTGTATCTATTATATTATGTCAGACCAGCTAGATCTACTGTCTCTACTTTATTATGACAGACCAGCAAGACCTAATGTCCCTATTATATTATGACAGACCAGCTAAATCTACTGTCTCTTCTACATAATGACAGACCAGCTAGATCTACTGTCTCTATTATATTATGACAGACCAGCTAAATCTACTGTCTCTTCTACATAATGACAGACCAGCTAGATCTACTGTCTCTATTATATTATGACAGACCAGCAAGATCTACTGTATCTATTATATTATGACAGACCAGCTAGATCTACTGTCTCTATTATATTATGACAGACCAGCTAGATCTACTGTATCTATTATATTATGACAGACCAGCTAGATCTACTGTCTCTATTATATTTTGACAGACCAGCTAGATCTACTGTCTCTATTATATTATGACAGACCAGCTAGATCTACTGTTTATGATACATTTTGACAGACCAGCTAGATCTACTGTCTCTACTATATTATGACAAACCTGCTAGATCTACTGCCTCTATTACATTATGACAGACCAGCTAGATCTACTGTATCTATTATATTATGTCAGACCAGCTAGATCTACTGTCTCTACTTTATTATGACAGACCAGCAAGACCTAATGTCCCTATTATATTATGACAGACCAGCTAAATCTACTGTCTCTTCTACATAATGACAGACAAGCTAGATCTACTGTCTCTATTATATTATCACAGACCAGCTAGATCTACTGTATCTACTATATTTTGACAGACCAGCTAAATCTACTGTCTCTATTATATTTTGACAGACCAGCTAGATCTACTGACTCTATTATATTATTACAGACCAGCTAGATCTACTGTATCTATTATATTATGTCAGACCAGCTAGATCTACTGTCTCTACTTTATTATGACAGACCAGCAAGACCTAATGTCCCTATTATATTATGACAGACCAGCTAAATCTACTTTCTCTTCTACATAATGACAGACCAGCTAGATCTACTGTCTCTATTATATTATGACAGACCAGCTAAATCTACTGTCTCTTTATATAATGACAGACCAGCTAGATCTACTGTCTCTATTATATTATGACAGACCAGCAAGATCTACTGTATCTATTATATTATGACAGACCAGCTAGATCTACTGTCTCTATTATATTATGACAGACCAGCTAGATCTACTGTATCTATTATATTATGACAGACCAGCTAGATCTACTGTCTCTATTATATTTTGAGAGACCAGCTAGATCTACTGTCTCTATTATATTATGACAGACCAGCTAGATCTACTGTTTATGATACATTTTGACAGACCAGCTAGATCTACTGTCTCTACTATATTATGACAAACCTGCTAGATCTACTGCCTCTATTACATTATGACAGACCAGCTAGATCTACTGTATCTATTATATTATGTCAGACCAGCTAGATCTACTGTCTCTACTTTATTATGACAGACCAGCAAGACCTAATGTCCCTATTATATTATGACAGACCAGCTAAATCTACTGTCTCTTCTACATAATGACAGACAAGCTAGATCTACTGTCTCTATTATATTATCACAGACCAGCTAGATCTACTGTATCTATTATATTATGACAGACCAGCTAGATCTACTGTCTCTATTATATTATGACAGACCAGCTAGATCTACTGTATCTACTATATTTTGACAGACCAGCTAAATCTACTGTCTCTATTATATTTTGACAGACCAGCTAGATCTACTGACTCTATTATATTATGACAGACCAGCTAGATCTACTGTATCTATTATATTATGTCAGACCAGCTAGATCTACTGTCTCTACTTTATTATGACAGACCAGCAAGATCTACTGTCCCTATTATATTATGACAGACCAGCAAGACCTAATGTCCCTATTATATTAAGACAGACCAGCTAGATCTACTGTCTCTATTATATTATGACAGACCAGCTAGATCTACTGTATCTATTATATTATGACAGACCAGCTAGATCTACTGTCTCTATTATATTATCACAGACAAGCTACATCTACTGTCTCTATTATATTATGACAGACCAGATAGATCTACTGTCCCTATTATATTATGACACACCAGCTAGATCTACTGTATCTATTATATTATGACAGACCAGCTAGATCTACTGACTCTATTATATTATGACAGACCAGCTAGATCTACTGTATCTATTATATTATGTCAGACCAGCTAGATCTACTGTCTCTATTTATTATGACAGACCAGCTAGATCTAATGTCCCTATTATATTATGACAGACCAGCTAAATCTACTGTCTCTTCTACATAATGACAGACCAGCTAGATCTACTGTCTCTATTATATTATCACAGACCAGCTAGATCTACTGTATCAATTATATTATGACAGACCAGCTAGATCTACTGTCTCTATTATATTATGACAGACCAGCTAGATCTACTGTATCTACTATATTTTGACAGACCAGCTAAATCTACTGTCTCTATTATATTTTGACAGACCAGCTAGATCTACTGTCTCTATTATATTATGACAGACCAGCTAGATCTACTGTCTCTATTATATTATGACAGACCAGCTAGATCTACTCTCTCTATTATATTTTGATAGACCAGCTAGATCTACTGTCTCTATTATATTATGACAGACCAGCTAGATCTACTGACTCTATTATATAATGATGGACCAGCTAGATCTACTGACTCTATTATATTATGACAGACCAGATAGATCTACTGTATCTATTATATTATGACAGACAGGCTAGATCTACTGTCTCTACTATATTATGACAGACCAGCTAGATTTACTGTATCTATTATATTATGACAGACCAGCTAGATCTACTGACTCTATTATATAATGACGGACCAGCTAGATCTACTGACTCTATTATATTATGACAGACCAGATAGATCTACTGTATCTATTATATTATGACAGACCAGCTAGATCTACTGTCTCTACTATATTATGACAGACCAGCTAGATCTACTGTCTTTATTATATTTTGACAGACCAGCTAGATCTACTGAATCTATTATATTATGACAGACTGGCTAGATCTACTGACTCTATTATATTATGACAGACCAGCTAGATCTACTGTCTCTACTATATTATGACAGACCAGCTAGATCTACTGTTTCCATTATATTATGACAGACTAGCTACTTCTACTGTCTCTTCTACATTATGACAGACCAGCTAGATCTACTGTCTCTATTGTATTATCACAGACCAGCTAGATCTACTGTATCTGTTATATTATGACAGACCAGCTAGATCTACTGTCTCTATTATATTATGACAGACCAGCTAGATCTACTGTTTCTAATACATTATGACAGACCAGCTAGATCTACTGTCTCAACTATATTATGACAGACCAGCAAGACCTAATGTCCCTATTATATTATGAAAGACCAGCTAGATCTACTGTCTCTATTATATTATCACAGACAAGCTAGATCTACTGTCTCTATTATATTATGACAGACCAGATAGATCTACTGTCCCTATTATATTATGACACACCAGCTAGATCTACTGTATCTATTATATTATGACAGACCAGCTAGATCTACTGTTTCTAATACATTATGACAGACCAGCTAGATCTACTGTCTCTACTATATTATGACAAACCTGCTAGATCTACTGCCTCTATTATATTATGACAGACCAGCTAGATCTACTGTATCTATTATTTTATGACAGACCAGCTAGATCTACTGTCTCTACTATATTGTGAAAGACCAGCAAGACCTAATGTCCCTATTATATTATGACAGACCAGCTAGATCTACTGTCTCTATTATATTATGACAGACCAGCTAGATCTACTGTATCTACTATATTATGACAGACCAGCTAAATCTACTGTCTCTATTATATTATGACAGACCAGGAAAATCTACTGACTTTATTATATTATGACAGACCAGCTAGATCTACTGTCTCTACTATATTATGACAGAACAGCTAGACCTAATGCCCCTATTCTATTAAGACAGACCAGCTAGATCTACTGTCTCTATTATATTATGACAGACCAGCTAGATCTACTGTCTCTACTATATTATGACAGACCAGCTAGATCTACTGTTTCCATTATATTATGACAGACCAGCTAAATCTACTGTCTCTTCTACATTATGACAGACCAGCTAGATCTACTGTCTCTTCTATATTATGACAGACCAGCAAGACCTAATGTCCCTATTATATTATGACAGACCAGCTAGATCTACTGTCTCTATTATATTATTACAGACCAGGTAGATCTACTGTATCTATTATATTATGACAGACCAGCTAGATCTACTGTCTCTATTATATTATCACAGACAAGCTACATCTACTGTCTCTATTATATTATGACAGACCAGATAGATCTACTGTCCTATTATATTATGACACACCAGCTAGATCTACTGTATCTATTATATTATGACAGACCAGCTAGATCTACTGTCTCTACTATATTATGACAGACCAGCTAGATCTACTGTATCTATTATATTATGACAGACCAGCTAGATCTACTGACTCTATTGTATAATGACGGACTAGATCTACTGACTCTATTATATTATGACAGACCAGATAGATCTACTGTCTTTATTATATTATGACAGACCAGCTAGATCTACTGTTTCCATTATATTATGTCAGACCAGCTAAATCTACTGTCTCTTCTACATTATGACAGACCAGCTAGATCTACTGTCTCTATTATATTATCACAGACCGGCTAGATCTACTGTATCTATTATATTATGACAGACCAGCTAGATCTACTGTCTCTATTATATTATGACAGACCAGCAAGATCGACTCTCTACTATATTATGACAGACCAGCTAGATCTACTGTTTCTAATACATTATGACAGACCAGCTAGATCTACTGTCTCTGTTATATTATCACAGACAAGCTAGATCTACTGTCTCTATTATATTATGACAGACCAGATAGATCTACTGTCCCTATTATATTATGACACACCAGCTAGATCTACTGTATCTATTATATTATGACAGACCAGCTAGATGTACTGTTTCTAATACATTATGACAGACCAGCTAGATCTACTGTCTCTGTTATATTATCACAGACAAGCTAGATCTACTGACTCTATTATATTATGACAGACCAGCTAGATCTACTGTCTCTACTATATTATGACAGACCAGCTAGACCTAATGTCCCTATTATATTATGACAGACCAGCTAGATCTACTGTATCTACTATATTATGACAGACCAGCTAAATCTACTGTCTCTATTATATTATGACAGACCAGGAAAATCTACTGACTTTATTATATTATGACAGACCAGCTAGATCTACTGTCTCTACTATATTATGACAGAACAGCTAGACCTAATGCCCCTATTCTATTAAGACAGACCAGCTAGATCTACTGTCTCTATTATATTATGACAGACCAGCTAGATCTACTGTCTCTACTATATTATGACAGACCAGCTAGATCTACTGTTTCCATTATATTATGACAGACCAGCTAAATCTACTGTCTCTTCTACATTATGACAGACCAGCTAGATCTACTGTCTCTATTATATTATCACAGACCAGCTAGATCTACTGTATCTATTATATTATGACAGACCAGCTAGATCTACTGTCTCTATTATATTATGACAGACCAGCAAGATCGACTGTCTCTACTATATTATGACAGACCAGCTAGATCTACTGTTTCTAATACATTATGACAGACCAGCTAGATCTACTGTCTCTACTATATTATGACAGACCAGCAAGACCTAATGTCCCTATTATATTATGACAGACCAGCTATATCTACTGTTTCTAATACATTATGACAGACCAGCTAAATCTACTGTCTCTTCTACATAATGACAGACCAGCTAGATCTACTGTCTCTATTATATTATCACAGACCAGCTAGATCTACTGTAGCTATTATATTATGACAGACCAGCTAGATCTACTGTCTCTGTTATATTATGACAGACCAGCTAGATCTACTGTATCTACTATATTATGACAGACCAGCTAAATCTACTGTCTCTATTATATTTTGACAGACCAGCTAAATCTACTGTCTCTACTATATTATGACAGACCAGCTAGATCTACTGTCTCTATTATATTATGACAGACCAGCTAGATCTACTGTCCTATTATATTATGACAGACCAGCAAGACCTAATGTCCCTATTATATTATGACAGACCAGCTAAATCTACTGTCTCTTCTACATAATGACAGACCAGCTAGATCTACTGTCTCTATTATATTATGACAGACCAGCTAAATCTACTGTCTCTTCTACATAATGACAGACCAGCTAGATCTACTGTCTCTATTATATTATGACAGACCAGCTAAATCTACTGTCTCTTCTACATAATGACAGACCAGCTAGATCTACTGTCTCTATTATATTATGACAGACCAGCAAGATCTACTGTATCTATTATATTATGACAGACCAGCTAGATCTACTGTCTCTATTATATTATGACAGACCAGCTAGATCTACTGTATCTATTATATTATGACAGACCAGCTAGATCTACTGTCTCTATTATATTTTGACAGACCAGCTAGATCTACTGTCTCTATTATATTATGACAGACCAGCTAGATCTACTGTCTCTACTATATTATGACAGACCAGATAGATCTACTGTATCTATTATATTATGACAGACCAGCTAGATCTACTGACTCTATTATATTATGACAGACCAGCTAGATCTACTGTCTCTACTATATTATGACAGACCAGCTAGATCTACTGTTTCCATTATATTATGACAGACCAGCTAAATCTACTGTCTCTTCTACATTATGACAGACCAGCTAGATCTACTGTCTCTATTATATTATCACAGACCAGCTAGATCTACTGTATCTATTATATTATGACAGACCAGCTAGATCTACTGTCTCTATTATATTATGACAGACCAGCAAGATCGACTGTATCTATTATATTATGACAGACCAACTATATCATCTGTTTCTAATACATTATGACAAACCAGCTAAATCTACTGTCTCTTCTACATAATGACAGACCAGCTAGATCTACTATCTCTATTATATTATCACAGACCAGCTAGATCTACTGTATATATTATATTATGACAGACCAGCTAGATCTACTGTCTCATATTATGACAGACCAGCTAGATCTACTGTATCTACTATATTATGACAGACCAGCTAAATCTACTGTCTCTATTATATTATGACAGAGCAGCTAAATCTACTGTCTCTACTATATTATGACAGACCAGCTAGATCTACTGTCCCTATTATATTATGACAGACCAGCAAGACCTAATGTCCCTATTATATTAAGACAGACCAGCTAGATCTACTGTCTCTATTATATTATGACAGACCAACTAGATATACTGTATCTATTATATTATGACAGACCAGCTAGATCTACTGTCTCTACTATATTATGACAGACCAGATAGATCTACTGTATCTATTATATTATGACAGACCAGCTAGATCTACTGACTCTATTATATTATGACAGACCAGCTAGATCTACTGTATCTATTATATTATGACAGACCAGCTAGATCTACTGTCTCTACTATATTATGACAGGCCAACTATATCTACTGTTTCTAATACATTATGACAGACCAGCTAAATCTACTGTCTCTTCTACATAATGACAGACCAGCTAGATCTACTATCTCTATTATATTATCACAGACCAGCTAGATCTACTGTATCTATTATATTATGACAGACCAGCTAGATCTACTGTCTCTGTTATATTATGACAGACCAGCTAGATCTACTGTATCTACTATATTATGACAGACCAGCTAAATCTACTGTCTCTATTATATTTTGACAGACCAGCTAAATCTACTGTCTCTACTATATTATGACAGACCAGCTAGATCTACTGTCTCTATTATATTATGACAGACCAGCTAGATCTACTGTCCCTATTATATTATGACAGACCAGCAAGACCTAATGTCCCTATTATATTAAGACAGACCAGCTAGATCTACTGTCTCTATTATATTATGACAGACCAGCTAGATCTACTGTCTCTATTATATTATGACAGACCAGCTAGATCTACTGTCTCTATTATATTATGACAGAACAGCTAGATCTACTGTCTCTACTATATTATGACAGACCAGCTTGATCTACTGTTTCCATTATATTATGACAGACCAGATAAATCTACTGTCTCTTCTACATTATGACAGACCAGCTAGATCTACTGTCCCTATTATATTATGACAGACCAACTAGATATACTGTATCTATTATATTATGACAGACCAGCTAGATCTACTGTCTCTACTATATTATGACAGACCAGATAGATCTACTGTATCTATTATATTATGACAGACCAGCTAGATCTACTGTCTCTATTATATTATGACAGACCAGCTAGATCTACTGTATCTATTATATTATGACAGACCAGCTAGATCTACTGTCTCTACTATATTATGACAGACCAACTATATCTACTGTTTCTAATACATTATGACAGACCAGCTAAATCTACTGTCTCTTCTACATAATGACAGACCAGCTAGATCTACTATCTCTATTATATTATCACAGACCAGCTAGATCTACTGTATCTATTATATTATGACAGACCAGCTAGATCTACTGTCTCTGTTATATTATGACAGACCAGCTAGATCTACTGTATCTACTATATTATGACAGACCAGCTAAATCTACTGTCTCTATTATATTTTGACAGACTAGCTAAATCTACTGTCTCTACTATATTATGACAGACCAGCTAGATCTACTGTTTCTATTATATTATGACATACCAGATAGATCTACTGTCTCTACTACATTATGACAGACCAGCAAGACCTAATGTCCCTATTATATTAAGACAGACCAGCTAGATCTACTGTCTCTATTATATTATGACAGACCAGCTAGATCTACTGTCTCTATTATATTATGACAGACCAGCTAGATCTACTGACTCTATTATATTATGACAGAACAGCTAGATCTACTGTCTCTACTATATTATGACAGACCAGCTTGATCTACTGTTTCCATTATATTATGACAGACCAGATAAATCTACTGTCTCTTCTACATTATGACAGACCAGCTAGATCTACTGTCCCTATTATATTATGACAGACCAGCAAGACCTAATGTCCCTATTATATTAAGACAGACCAGCTAGATCTACTGTCTCTATTATATTATGACAGACCAGCTAGATCTACTGCATCTATTATATTATGACAGACCAGCTAGGTCTACTGTCTCTACTATATTATGACAGACCAGATAGATCTACTGTATCTATTATATTATGACAGACCAGCTAGATCTACTGTCTCTATTATATTATGACAGACCAGCTAGATCTACTGTATCTATTATATTATGACAGACCAGCAAGATCGACTGTCTCTACTATATTATGACAGACCAGCTAGATCTACTGTTTCTAATACATTATGACAGACCAGCTAGATCTACTGTCTCAACTATATTATGACAGACCAGCAAGACCTAATGTCCCTATTATATTATGAAAGACCAGCTAGATCTACTGTCTCTATTATATTATCACAGACAAGCTAGATCTACTGTCTCTATTATATTATGACAGACCAGATAGATCTACTGTCCCTATTATATTATGACACACCAGCTAGATCTACTGTATCTATTATATTATGACAGACCAGCTAGATCTACTGTTTCTACAATACATTATGACAGACCAGCCAGATCTACTGTCTCTACTATATTATGACAAACCTGCTAGATCTACTGCCTCTATTATATTATGACAGACCAGCTAGATCTACTGTATCTATTATTTTATGACAGACCAGCTAGATCTACTGTCTTTACTATATTGTGAAAGACCAGCAAGACCTAATGTCCCTATTATATTATGACAGACCAGCTAGATCTACTGTATCTATTATATTATGACAGACCAGCTAAATCTACTGTCTCTACTATATTATGACAGACCAGCTAAATCTACTGTCTCTATTATATTATGACAGACCAGGAAAATCTACTGACTTTATTATATTATGACAGACCAGCTAGATCTACTGTCTCTACTATATTATGACAGAACAGCTAGACCTAATGCCCCTATTCTATTAAGACAGACCAGCTAGATCTACTGTCTCTATTATATTATGACAGACCAGCTAGATCTACTGTCTCTACTATATTATGACAGACCAGCTAGATCTACTGTTTCCATTATATTATGACAGACCAGCTAAATCTACTGTCTCTTCTACATTATGACAGACCAGCTAGATCTACTGTCTCTATTATATTATGACAGACCAGCAAGACCTAATGTCCCTATTATATTAAGACAGACCAGCTAGATCTACTGTCTCTATTATATTATGACAGACCAGCTAGATCTACTGTATCTATTATATTATGACAGACCAGCTAGATCTACTGTCTCTATTATATTATCACAGACAAGCTAGATCTACTGTCTCTATTATATTATGACAGACCAGATAGATCTACTGTCCCTATTATATTATGACACACCAGCTAGATCTACTGTATCTATTATATTATGACAGACCAGCTAGATCTACTGTCTCTACTATATTATGACAGACCAGCTAGATCTACTGTATCTATTATATTATGACAGACCAGCTAGATCTACTGACTCTATTGTATAATGACGGACTAGATCTACTGACTCTATTATATTATGACAGACCAGATAGATCTACTGTCTTTATTATATTATGACAGACCAGCTAGATCTACTGTATCTATTATATTATGACAGACCAGCTAGATCTACTGTTTCCATTATATTATGTCAGACCAGCTAAATCTACTGTCTCTTCTACATTATGACAGACCAGCTAGATCTACTGTCTCTATTATATTATCACAGACCGGCTAGATCTACTGTATCTATTATATTATGACAGACCAGCTAGATCTACTGTCTCTATTATATTATGACAGACCAGCAAGATCGACTCTCTACTATATTATGACAGACCAGCTAGATCTACTGTTTCTAATACATTATGACAGACCAGCTAGATCTACTGTCTCTGTTATATTATCACAGACAAGCTAGATCTACTGTCTCTATTATATTATGACAGACCAGATAGATCTACTGTCCCTATTATATTATGACACACCAGCTAGATCTACTGTATCTATTATATTATGACAGACCAGCTAGATGTACTGTTTCTAATACATTATGCCAGACCAGCTAGATCTACTGTCTCTGTTATATTATCACAGACAAGCTAGATCTACTGACTCTATTATATTATGACAGACCAGCTAGATCTACTGTCTCTACTATATTATGACAGACCAGCTAGACCTAATGTCCCTATTATATTATGACAGACCAGCTAGATCTACTGTATCTACTATATTATGACAGACCAGCTAAATCTACTGTCTCTATTATATTATGACAGACCAGGAAAATCTACTGACTTTATTATATTATGACAGACCAGCTAGATCTACTGTCTCTACTATATTATGACAGAACAGCTAGACCTAATGCCCCTATTCTATTAAGACAGACCAGCTAGATCTACTGTCTCTATTATATTATGACAGACCAGCTAGATCTACTGTCTCTACTATATTATGACAGACCAGCTAGATCTACTGTTTCCATTATATTATGACAGACCAGCTAAATCTACTGTCTCTTCTACATTATGACAGACCAGCTAGATCTACTGTCTCTATTATATTATCACAGACCAGCTAGATCTACTGTATCTATTATATTATGACAGACCAGCTAGATCTACTGTCTCTATTATATTATGACAGACCAGCAAGATCGACTGTCTCTACTATATTATGACAGACCAGCTAGATCTACTGTTTCTAATACATTATGACAGACCAGCTAGATCTACTGTCTCTACTATATTATGACAGACCAGCAAGACCTAATGTCCCTATTATATTATGACAGACCAGCTATATCTACTGTTTCTAATACATTATGACAGACCAGCTAAATCTACTGTCTCTTCTACATAATGACAGACCAGCTAGATCTACTATCTCTATTATATTATCACAGACCAGCTAGATCTACTGTAGCTATTATATTATGACAGACCAGCTAGATCTACTGTCTCTGTTATATTATGACAGACCAGCTAGATCTACTGTATCTACTATATTATGACAGACCAGCTAAATCTACTGTCTCTATTATATTTTGACAGACCAGCTAAATCTACTGTCTCTACTATATTATGACAGACCAGCTAAGATCTACTGTCTCTATTATATTATGACAGACCAGCTAGATCTACTGTCCCTATTATATTATGACAGACCAGCAAGACCTAATGTCCCTATTATATTATGACAGACCAGCTAAATCTACTGTCTCTTCTACATAATGACAGACCAGCTAGATCTACTGTCTCTATTATATTATGACAGACCAGCTAAATCTACTGTCTCTTCTACATAATGACAGACCAGCTAGATCTACTGTCTCTATTATATTATGACAGACCAGCTAAATCTACTGTCTCTATTATATAATGACAGACCAGCTAGATCTACTGTCTCTATTATATTATGACAGACCAGCTAGATCTACTGTCTCTATTATATTATGACAGACCAGCTAGATCTACTGTATCTATTATATTATGACAGACCAGCTAGATCTACTGTCTCTATTATATTATGACAGACCAGCTAGATCTACTGTATCTATTATATTATGACAGACCAGCTAGATCTACTGTCTCTATTATATTTTGACAGACCAGCTAGATCTACTGTCTCTATTATATTATGACAGACCAGCTAGATCTACTGTCTCTACTATATTATGACAGACCAGATAGATCTACTGTATCTATTATATTATGACAGACCAGCTAGATCTACTGACTCTATTATATTATGACAGACCAGCTAGATCTACTGTCTCTATTATATTATGACAGACCAGCTAGATCTACTGTTTCCATTATATTATGACAGACCAGCTAAATCTACTGTCTCTTCTACATTATGACAGACCAGCTAGATCTACTGTCTCTATTATATTATCACAGACCAGCTAGATCTACTGTATCTATTATATTATGACAGACCAGCTAGATCTACTGTCTCTATTATATTATGACAGACCAGCAAGATCGACTGTATCTATTATATTATGACAGACCAACTATATCATCTGTTTCTAATACATTATGACAAACCAGCTAAATCTACTGTCTCTTCTACATAATGACAGACCAGCTAGATCTACTATCTCTATTATATTATCACAGACCAGCTAGATCTACTGTATATATTATATTATGACAGACCAGCTAGATCTACTTTCTCTGTTATATTATGACAGACCAGCTAGATCTACTGTATCTACTATATTATGACAGACCAGCTAAATCTACTGTCTCTATTATATTTTGACAGACCAGCTAAATCTACTGTCTCTATTATATTATGACAGACCAGCTAGATCTACTGTCCCTATTATATTATGACAGACCAGCAAGACCTAATGTCCCTATTATATTAAGACAGACCAGCTAGATCTACTGTCTCTATTATATTATGACAGACCAACTAGATATACTGTATCCTATTATATTATGACAGACCAGCTAGATCTACTGTCTCTACTATATTATGACAGACCAGATAGATCTACTGTATCTATTATATTATGACAGACCAGCTAGATCTACTGTCCCTTTTATATTATGACAGACCAGCAAGACCTAATGTCCCTATTATATTAAGACAGACCAGCTATATCTACTGTCTCTATTATATTATGACAGACCAGCTAGATCTACTGTTTCTAATACATTATGACAGACCAGCTAAATCTACTGTCTCTTCTACATAATGACAGACCAGCTAGATCTACTATCTCTATTATATTATCACAGACCAGCTAGATCTACTGTATCTACTATATTATGACAGACCAGCTAGATCTACTGTCTCTGTTATATTATGACAGACCAGCTAGATCTACTGTATCTACTATATTATGACAGACCAGCTAAATCTACTGTCTCTATTATATTTTGACAGACCAGCTAAATCTACTGTCTCTACTATATTATGACAGACCAGCTAGATCTACTGTCTCTATTATATTATGACAGACCAGCTAGATCTACTGTCCCTATTATATTATGACAGACCAGCAAGACCTAATGTCCCTATTACATTAAGACAGACCAGCTAGATCTACTGTCTCTATTATATTATGACAGACCAGCTAGATCTACTGTCTCTATTATATTATGACAGACCAGCTAGATCTACTGACTCTATTATATTATGACAGAACAGCTAGATCTACTGTCTCTACTATATTATGACAGACCAGCTTGATCTACTGTTTCTATTATATTATGACAGACCAGATAAATCTACTGTCTCTTCTACATTATGACAGACCAGCTAGATCTACTGTCCCTATTATATTATGACAGACCAGCTAGATATACTGTATCTATTATATTATGACAGACCAGCTAGATCTACTGTCTCTACTATATTATGACAGACCAGATAGATCTACTGTATCTATTATATTATGACAGACCAGCTAGATCTACTGACTCTATTATATTATGACAGACCAGATAGATCTACTGTATCTATTATATTATGACAGACCAGCTAGATCTACTGTCTCTACTATATTATGACAGACCAACTATATCTACTGTTTCTATTACATTATGACAGACCAGCTAAATCTACTGTCTCTTCTACATAATGACAGACCAGCTAGATCTACTATCTCTATTATATTATCACAGACCAGCTAGATCTACTGTATCTATTATATTATGACAGACCAGCTAGATCTACTGTCTCTATTATATTATGACAGACCAGCTAGATCTCTGTATCTACTATATTATGACAGACCAGCTAAATCTACTGTCTCTATTATATTTTGACAGACTAGCTAAATCTACTGTCTCTACTATATTATGACAGACCAGCTAGATCTACTGTTTCTATTATATTATGACATACCAGATAGATCTACTGTCTCTACTACATTATGACAGACCAGCAAGACCTACTGTCCCTATTATATTATGACAGACCAGCTAGATCTACTGTCTCTATTATATTATGACAGACCAGCTAGATCTACTGTCTCTATTATATTATGACAGACCAGCTAGATCTACTGACTCTATTATATTATGACAGAACAGCTAGATCTACTGTCTCTACTATATTATGACAGACCAGCTTGATCTACTGTTTCCATTATATTATGACAGACCAGATAAATCTACTGTCTCTTCTACATTATGACAGACCAGCTAGATCTACTGTCCCTATTATATTATGACAGACCAGCAAGACCTAATGTCCCTATTATATTAAGACAGACCAGCTAGATCTACTGTCTCTATTATATTATGACAGACCAGCTAGATCTACTGCATCTATTATATTATGACAGACCAGCTAGGTCTACTGTCTCTACTATATTATGACAGACCAGATAGATCTACTGTATCTATTATATTATGACAGACCAGCTTGATCTACTGACTCTATTATATTATGACAGACCAGCTAGATCTACTGTATCTATTATATTATGACAGACCAACTATATCATCTGTTTCTAATACATTATGACAAACCAGCTAAATCTACTGTCTCTTCTACATAATGACAGACCAGCTAGATCTACTATCTCTATTATATTTTGACAGACCAGCTAAATCTACTGTCTCTACTATATTATGACAGACCAGCTAGATCTACTGTCTCTATTATATTATGACAGACCAGCTAGATCTACTGTCCCTATTATATTATGACAGACCAGCAAGACCTAATGTCCCTATTATATTAAGACAGACCAGCTAGATCTACTGTCTCTATTATATTATGACAGACCAACTAGATCTACTGTATCTATTATATTATGACAGACCAGCTAGATCTACTGTCTCTACTATATTATGACAGACCAGATAGATCTACTGTATCTGTTATATTATGACAGACCAGCTAGATCTACTGACTCTATTATATTATGACAGACCAGCTAGATCTACTGTATCTATTATATTATGACAGACCAGCTAGATCTACTGTCTCTACTATATTATGACAGACCAACTATATCTACTGTTTCTAATACATTATGACAGACCAGCTAAATCTACAATCTCTTCTACATAATGACAGACCAGCTAGATCTACTATCTCTATTATATTATCACAGACCAGCTAGATCTACTGTATCTATTATATTATGACAGACCAGCTAGATCTACTGTCTCTGTTATATTATGACAGACCAGCTAGATCTACTGTATCTACTATATTATGACAGACCAGCTAAATCTACTGTCTCTATTATATTTTGACAGACCAGCTAAATCTACTGTCTCTACTATATTATGACAGACCAGCTAGATCTACTGTCTCTATTATATTATGACAGACCAGCTAGATCTACTGTCCTATTATATTATGACAGACCAGCAAGACCTAATGTCCCTATTATATTATGACAGACCAGCTAGATCTACTCTCTCTATTATATTATGACAGACCAGCTAGATCTACTGTTTCTATTATATTATGACAGACCACCTAGATCTAATGTCTCTACTATATTATGACAGACCAGCTAGATCTACTGTTTCTATTATATTATGACAGACCACCTAGATCTACTGTCTCTACTATATTATGACAGACCAGCTAGATCTACAGTCTCTATTATATTATGAAAGACCAGCAAGACCTAATGTCCCTATTATATTATGACAGACCAGCTAGATCTACTCTCTCTATTATATTATGACATACCAGCTAGATCTACTGTCTCTATTATATTATGACATACCAGATAGATCTACTGTCTCTACTACATTATGACAAACCAGCTAGATCTACTGTCTATACTATATTATGACAGACAAGCTAGATCTACTGTTTCTATTATATTATGACAGACCAGCTAGATCTACTGTCTCTTCTACATTATGACAGACCAGCTAGATCTACTGTTTCTATTATATTATGACATACCAGATAGATCTACTGTCTCTACTACATTATGACAGACCAGCTAGATCTACTGTCTCTACTATATTATGAAAGACCAGCTAGATCTACAGTCTGTATTATATTATGAAAGACCAGCAAGACCTAATGTCCCTATTATATTATGACAGACCAGCTAGATCTACTCTCTCTATTATATTATGACATACCAGCTAGATCTACTGTCTCTACTACAATATGACAAACCAGCTAGATCTACTGTCTCTACTATATTATGACAGACCAGCTAGATCTACTGTATCTATTATATTATGACAGACCAGCTAGATCTACAGTCTGTATTGTATTATGAAAGACCAGCAAGACCTAATGTCCCTATTATATTGTGACAGACCAGCTAGATCTACTCTCTCTATTATATTATGACATACCAGCTAGATCTACTGTCTCTATTATATTATGACATACCAGATAGATCTACTGTCTCTACTACATTATGACAAACCAGCTAGATCTACTGTCTCCACTATATTATGACAGACAAGCTAGATCTACTGTTTCCATTATATTATGACAGACCAGCTAGATCTACTGTTTCTATTATATTTTGACATACCAGATAGATCTACTGTCTCTACTACATTATGACAGACCAGCTAGATCTACTGTCTCTTCTACATTATGACAGACCAGCTAGATCTACTGTTTCTATTATATTATGACATACCAGATAGATCTACTGTCTCTACTACATTATGACAGACCAGCTAGATCTACTCTATCTATTATATTATGACAGACCAGCTAGATCTACTGTATCTATTATATTATGACAGGCCAGCTAGATCTACTGTCTCTTCTACATTATGACAGACCAGCTAGATCTACTGTCTCTACTATATGATGACAGACTAACTAGATCTACTATCTTTATTATATTATGACAGACCCGCTAGATCTACTGTATATATTATATTATGACAGACCAGCTAGATCTACTCTCTCTATTATATTATGACATACCAGCTAGATCTACTGTCTCTATTATATTATGACATACCAGACAGATCTACTGTCTCTTCTGACAAACCAGCTATCTACTTTGTATTATATTATGGACAAACCAGCTAGATCTACAGTCTGTCTGGAAGACCTAATGTCCCTATTATATTATGACAGACCAGCTACATCTACTCTCTCTATTATATAATGACATACCAGCTAGATCTACTGTCTCTATTATGTTATGACATACCAGATATATCTACTGTCTCTACTACATTATGACAGACCAGCTAGATCTACTGTATCTATTATATTATGACAGACCAGCTAGATCTACTGTTTCTTTTATATTATGACAGACCACCTAGATCTACTGTCTCTACTATATTATGACAGACCAGCTAGATCTACTATATTATGACAGACCAGCTAGATCTAATGTCCTATATATATTACTCTCTCTATTAAAAACCAGCTAGATCTACTGTCTCTATTATATTATGACATACCAGCTAGATCTACTGTCTCTACTATTATGACATACCAGCTAGATCTACTGTCTATACTATGTTATGACAACCAGCTAGATCTACTGTCTCTATTATATTATGACAGACCAGCTAGATCTACTGTCTCTCTTTTATGACAAACCACCTAGATCTACTGTCTCTACTATATTGACAGACCAGCTAGACTGTATCTATTATATTATGACAGACAAGCTACTGTTTCACAATATATTATCTACTGTTTCTATTATATTATGACAGACCACCTAGATCTATGTCTCTACTATATTATGACAGACCAGCTAGATCTACTGTCTCTTTATATTATAACAGACCAGCAAGATCTGCTATCTATTATATTATGACATACCAGCTAGATCTACTCTCTATTATGTTATTATGACATACCAGATAGATCTACTGTCTCTACTACATTATGACAGACCAGCTAGATGACATTTTGACCAGCTAGATCTACTGTTTCTATTATATTATGACAGACCAGCTAGATCTACTGTCTCTTCTACATTATGACAGACCAGCTAGATCTGCTTACTCTTTTATATTATGACAGACCTACTGTCCTATTATATTATGACAGACCAGCTAGATCTACTGTCTTTATTATATTATGACAGACCAGCTAGATCTACTGTCTCTATTATATTATGACAGACCAGCTAGATCTACTGTCTCTATTATATTATGACAGACCAGATAGATCTACTGTCTCTATTATATTATGACAAACCAGCTAGATCTACTGTCTCTATTATATTATGACAGACCAGCTAGATCTACTCTATTATATTATGACAGACAGCTAGATCTACTGTTTCTATTATATTATGACAGACCAGCTAGATCTACTGTCTCTATTATATTATGACAGACCAGCTAGATCTACTGTTTCTATTATATTATGACAGACCAGATAGATCTACTGTCTACTATATTATGACAGACCAGCTAGATCTACTGTCTCTATTATATTATGACAGACCAGCTAGATCTACTGTTTCTATTATATTATGACAGACCAGCTAGATCTACTGTCTCTATTATATTATGACAGACCAGCTAGATCTACTGTCTCTATTATATTATGACAGACCAGCTAGACCTAATGTCCCTATTATATTATGACAGACCAGCTAGATCTACTGTCTCTATTATATTATGACATACCAGCTAGATCTACTGTCTCTATTATATTATGACATACCAGATAGATCTACTGTCTCTATTATATTATGACAGACCAGCTAGATCTACTGTCTCTATTATATTATGACAGACCAGCTAGATCTACTGTTTCTATTATATTATGACAGACCAGCTAGATCTACTGTCTCTTCTACATTATGACAGACCAGCTAGATCTACTGTTTCTATTATATTATGACAGACCAGATAGATCTACTGTCTCTCTACATTATGACAGACCAGCTAGATCTACTGTCTCTATTATATTATGACAGACCAGCTAGATCTACTGTTTCTATTATATTATGACAGACCACCTAGATCTACTGTCTCTATTATATTATGACAGACCAGCTAGATCTATTGTCTGTATTATATTATGAAAGACCAGCAAGATCTACTGTATCTATTATATTATGACAGACCACTAGATCTACTGTCTCTGACATAAATCTACTGTCTCTATTATATTATGACAGACCAGATAGATCTACTGTCTCTACTATATTATGACAGACCAGCTAGATCTACTGACTCTATCCCAGATAGATCTATATTATGACAGACCAGCTAGATCTACTGTTTCTATTATATTATGACAGACCAGCTAGATCTACTGTATCTATTATATTATGACAGACCAGCTAGATCTACTGTCTTCTATTATATTATGACAGACCAGATAGATCTACTGTCTCTATTATATTATGACAGACCAGCTAGATCTACTGTCTCTATTATATTATGACAGACCAGCTAGATCTACTGTCTTTATTATATTATGACAGACCAGCTAGATCTACTGTCTCTATTATATTATGACAGACCAGCTAGATCTACTGTCTTTATTATATTATGACAGACCAGCTAGATCTACTGACTCTATTATATTATGACAGACCAGCTAGATCTACTGTCTCTATTATATTATGACAGACCAGCTAGATCTACTGTCTCTACTATATTATGACAGACCAGCTAGATCTACTGTCTCTACTATATTATGACAGACCAGCTAGATCTACTGTCTCTTCTATATTATGACAGACCAGCTAGATCTACTGACTCTATTATATTATGACAGACCAGATAGATCTACTGTCTCTACTACATTATGACAGACCAGCTAGATCTACTGTCTCTATTATATTATGACAGACCAGCTAGATCTACTGTATCTATTATATTATGACAGACCAGATAGATCTACTGTCTCTATTATATTATGACAGACCAGCTAGATCTACTGTCTCTATTATATTATGACAGACCAGCAAGATCTAATGTCTCTATTATATTATGACAGACCAGCTAGATCTACTGTCTCTATTATATTATGACAGACCAGCTAGATCTACTGTCTCTATTATATTATGACAGACCAGATAGATCTACTGTCTCCTATTATATTATGACAGACCAGCTAGATCTACTGTCTCTATTATATTATGACAGACCAGCTAGATCTACTGTCTCTATCTATATTATGACAGACCAGCTAGATCTACTCTTCTATTATATTATGACAGACCAGCTAGATCTACTGTCTCTTCTATATTATGACAGACCAGCTAGATCTACTGTTTCTACTATATTATGACAGACCAGCTAGATCTCTCGATTATATTATGACAGACCAGCTAGATCTACTGTTTCTATTATATTATGACAAACTAGATACTGATCACAGATGACAGACCAGCTAAATCTACTGTCTCTACTATATTATGACAGACCAGCTAGATCTACTGTTTCTATTATATTATGACTCTGTCTCTATTATATTATGACAGACCAGCTAGATCTACTGTTTCTATTATATTATGACATACCAGATAGATCTACTGTCTCTACTACATTATGACAGACCAGCTAGATCTACAGTCTGTATTATATTATGAAAGACCAGCAAGACCTAATGTCCCTATTACATTATGACAGACCAGCTAGATCTACTCTCTCTATTATATTATGACAGACCAGCTAGATCTACTGTCTTTATTATATTATGACAGACCAGCTAGATCTACTGTCTCTATTATATTATGACATACCAGCTAGATCTACTGTCTCTATTATATTATGACATACCAGATAGATCTACTGTCTCTTCTACATTATGACAAACCAGCTAGATCTACTGTCTCTACTATATTATGACAGACAAGCTAGATCTACTGTTTCCATTATATTATGACAGACCAGCTAGATCTACTGTCTCTTTACATTATGACAGACCAGCTAGATCTACTGTTTCTATTATATTATGACATACCAGATAGATCTACTGTCTCTTCTACATTATGACAGACCAGCTAGATCTACTGTATATATTATATTATGACAGACCAGCTAGATCTACTGTTTCTATTATATTATGACAGACCACCTAGATCTACTGTCTCTACTATATTGCTGACAGACCAGCTAGATCTACAAAGTCTCTATTA
>NW_024608538.1:0-66357 GCF_018296145.1 Oncorhynchus tshawytscha
CTGACACACAAACAGAACCCTCTGGTGACAACTGACACAAACAGAACCTCTGGTGATAACTGACACAAAATAGAACCCTTCTGGTGACAACTGACACAAACAGAACCCTCTGGTGAGACTGACACACAAACAGAACCCCTCTGGTGACAACTGACACAAAACAGAACCTCTGGTGATAACTGACACAAACAGAACCCTCTGGTGACAACTGACACAAACAGAACCTCTGGTGAGACTGACACAAACAGAACCCTCTGGTGACACCGGACACAAACAGAGCCTGACACAAACAGAACCCCTGGTGACAAACTGACACAAACAGAACCTCTGGTGACAACTGACAACTGACAACACAAACAGAACCTCTGGTGACAACTGACACACAAACAGAACCCTCTGGTGACAACTGACACAAACAGAACCTCTGGTGACAACTGACACACAAACAGAACCCCAACAGCAAAACAGAACCTCTGGTGACAACTGACACAAACAGAACCTCTGGTGACAACTGACACAAACAGAACCCTCTGGTGACAACTGACACACAAACAGAACCCTCTGGTGACAACTGACACAAACAGAACCTCTGGTGACAACTGACACAAACAGAACCCTCTGGTGACAACTGACACACAAACAGAACCCTCTGGTGAGACTGACACACAAACAGAACCCTCTGGTGACAACTGACACACAACAGAACCCTCTGGTGACAACTGACCAAACAGAACCTCTGGTGAGACTGACACACAAACAGAACCCCTGGTGACAACTGAACAGAACCCTCTGGTGAGACTGACACACAAACAGAACCTCTGGTGAGACTGACACACAAACAGAACCCTCTGGTGACAACTGACACACAAACAGAACCTCTGGTGACAACTGACACACAAACAGAACCCTCTGGTGACAACTGACACAAACAGAACCCTCTGGTGACAACTGACACAAACAGAACCCTCTGGTGACAACTGACACAAACAGAACCCTGATGACAACTGACACAAACAGAACCCTCTGGTGACAGCTGACACAAACAGAACCCTCTGGTGACAACTGACACAAACAGAACCCTCTGGTGACAACTGACACAAACAGAACCCTCTGGTGACAACTGACACACAAACAGAACCCTCTGGTGACAACTGACACAAACAGAACCCTCTGGTGACAACTGACACAAACAGAACCCTCTGGTGACAACTGACACAAACAGAACCCTCTGGTGATAACTGACACAAACAGAACCCTCTGGTGACAACTGACACACAAACAGAACCCTGGTGACAGCTGACACAAACAGAACCCTCTGGTGACAACTGACACACAAACAGAACCCTCTGGTGACAACTGACACAAACAGAACCCTCTGGTGACAACTGACACAAACAGAACCCTCTGGTGACAACTGACACAAACAGAACCCTCTGGTGAGACTGACACAAACAGAACCCTCTGGTGACAACTGACACAAACAGAACCCTCTGGTGACAACTGACACAAACAGAACCCTCTGGTGACAACTGACACAAACAGAACCCTCTGGTGAGACTGACACAAACAGAACCCTCTGGTGACAACTGACACAAACAGAACCCTCTGGTGACAACTGACACAAACAGAACCCTCTGGTGACAACTGACACAAACAGAACCCTCTGGTGACAACTGACACAAACAGAACCCTCTGGTGACAACTGACACAAACAGAACCCTCTGGTGACAACTGACACACAAACAGAACCCTCTGGTGACAACTGACACACAAACAGAACCCTCTGGTGACAACTGACACAAACAGAACCTCTGGTGACAACTGACACAAACAGAACCCTCTGGTGACAACTGACACAAACAGAACCCTCTGGTGAGACTGACACAAACAGAACCCTCTGGTGACAACTGACACAAACAGAACCCTCTGGTGACAACTGACACAAACAGAACCCTCTGGTGACAACTGACACAAACAGAACCTCTGGTGACAACTGACACAAACAGAACCCTCTGGTGAGACTGACACAAACAGAACCTCTGGGTGAGACTGACACAAACAGAACCCTCTGGTGAGACTGACACAAACAGAACCCTCTGGTGACAACTGACACAAACAGAACCTCTGGTGACAACTGACACAAACAGAACCCTCTGGTGACAACTGACACAAACAGAACCTCTGGTGACAACTGACACAAACAGAACCCTCTGGTGACAACTGACACAAACAGAACCCCCTGGTGAGACTGACACAAACAGAACCCTCTGGTGACAACTGACACAAACAGAACCCTCCGGTGACAACTGACACAAACAGAACCCTCTGGTGACAACTGACACAAACAGAACCCTCTGGTGAGACTGACACACAAACAGAACCCTCTGGTGACAACTGACACACAAACAGAACCCTCTGGTGACAACTGACACAAACAGAACCCTCTGGTGACAACTGACACAAACAGAACCCTCTGGTGAGACTGACACAAACAGAACCTCTGGTGACAACTGACACAAACAGAACCCTCTGGTGACAACTGACACAAACAGAACCCTCTGGTGACAACTGACACAAACAGAACCCTCTGGTGACAACTGACACAAACAGAACCCTCTGGTGACAACTGACACAAACAGAACCCTCTGGTGACAACTGACACAAACAGAACCCTCTGGTGACAACTGACACACAAACAGAACCCTCTGGTGACAACTGACACACAAACAGAACCCTCTGGTGACAACTGACACAAACAGAACCCTCTGGTGACAACTGACACAAACAGAACCCTCTGGTGACAACTGACACAAACAGAACCCTCTGGTGACAACTGACACAAACAGAACCCTCTGGTGACAACTGACACAAACAGAACCCTCTGGTGACAACTGACACAAACAGAACCCTCTGGTGACAGCTGACACAAACAGAACCCTCTGGTGACAACTGACACAAACAGAACCCTCTGGTGACAACTGACACAAACAGAACCCTCTGGTGACAACTGACACAAACAGAACCCTCTGGTGAGACTGACACAAACAGAACCCTCTGGTGACAACTGACACAAACAGAACCCTCTGGTGACAACTGACACAAACAGAACCCTCTGGTGACAACTGACACAAACAGAACCCTCTGGTGACAACTGACACAAACAGAACCCTCTGGTGACAACTGACACAAACAGAACCTCTGGTGACAACTGACACAAACAGAACCCTCTGGTGACAACTGACACAAACAGAACCCTCTGGTGACAACTGACACAAACAGAACCCTCTGGTGACAACTGACACAAACAGAACCCTCTGGTGACAACTGACACAAACAGAACCCTCTGGTGACAACTGACACAAACAGAACCCTCTGGTGAGACTGACACAAACAGAACCCTCTGGTGACAACTGACACAAACAGAACCCTCTGGTGACAACTGACACAAACAGAACCTCTGGTGAGACTGACACAAACAGAACCCTCTGGTGACAACTGACACAAACAGAACCCTCTGGTGACAACTGACACAAACAGAACCCTCTGGTGACAACTGACACAAACAGAACCCTCTGGTGACAACTGACACAAACAGAACCTCTGGTGACAACTGACACAAACAGAACCCTCTGGTGAGACTGACTGACACAAACAGAACCCTCTGGTGACAACTGACACACAAACAGAACCCTCTGGTGACAACTGACACAAACAGAACCCTCTGGTGACAACTGACACAAACAGAACCCTCTGGTGACAACTGACACAAACAGAACCTCTGGTGACAACTGACACAAACAGAACCCTCTGGTGAGACTGACACAAACAGAACCCTCTGGTGACAACTGACACAAACAGAACCCTCTGGTGACAACTGACACAAACAGAACCCTCTGGTGACAACTGACACAAACAGAACCCTCTGGTGACAACTGACACAAACAGAACCCTCTGGTGAGACTGACACAAACAGAACCCTCTGGTGACAACTGACACAAACAGAACCCTCTGGTGACAACTGACACAAACAGAACCCTCTGGTGACAACTGACACAAACAGAACCCTCTGGTGACAACTGACACAAACAGAACCTCTGGTGACAACTGACACAAACAGAACCCTCTGGTGACAACTGACACAAACAGAACCCTCTGGTGACAACTGACACAAACAGAACCCTCTGGTGACAACTGACACAAACAGAACCCTCTGGTGACAACTGACACAAACAGAACCTCTGGTGACAACTGACACAAACAGAACCCTCTGGTGACAACTGACACAAACAGAACCCTCTGGTGACAACTGACACAAACAGAACCCTCTGGTGACAACTGACACAAACAGAACCCTCTGGTGACAACTGACACACAAACAGAACCCTCTGGTGACAACTGACACAAACAGAACCCTCTGGTGACAACTGACACAAACAGAACCCTCTGGTGACAACTGACACACAAACAGAACCCTCTGGTGACAACTGACACAAACAGAACCCTCTGGTGACAACTGACACAAACAGAACCCTCTGGTGACAACTGACACAAACAGAACCCTCTGGTGACAACTGACACACAAACAGAACCCTCTGGTGACAACTGACACACAAACAGAACCCTCTGGTGACAACTGACACAAACAGAACCCTCTGGTGACAACTGACACAAACAGAACCCTCTGGTGAGACTGACACAAACAGAACCCTCTGGTGACAACTGACACAAACAGAACCCTCTGGTGAGACTGACACAAACAGAACCCTCTGGTGACAACTGACACAAACAGAACCCTCTGGTGACAACTGACACAAACAGAACCCTCTGGTGACAACTGACACAAACAGAACCCTCTGGTGACAACTGACACAAACAGAACCCTCTGGTGACAACTGACACAAACAGAACCCTCTGGTGACAACTGACACAAACAGAACCCTCTGGTGACAACTGACACAAACAGAACCCTCTGGTGACAACTGACACAAACAGAACCTCTGGTGACAACTGACACAAACAGAACCCTCTGGTGAGACTGACACAAACAGAACCCTCTGGTGACAACTGACACAAACAGAACCCTCTGGTGACAACTGACACAAACAGAACCCTCTGGTGACAACTGACACAAACAGAACCCTCTGGTGACAACTGACACACAAACAGAACCCTCTGGTGACAACTGACACAAACAGAACCCTCTGGTGACAACTGACACAAACAGAACCCTCTGGTGACAGCTGACACAAACAGAACCCTCTGGTGACAACTGACACAAACAGAACCCTCTGGTGACAACTGACACAAACAGAACCCTCTGGTGAGACTGACACAAACAGAACCCTCTGGTGACAACTGACACAAACAGAACCTCTGGTGAGACTGACACAAACAGAACCCTCTGGTGACAACTGACACAAACAGAACCCTCTGGTGACAACTGACACAAACAGAACCCTCTGGTGATAACTGACACAAACAGAACCCTCTGGTGACAACTGACACAAACAGAACCCTCTGGTGACAACTGACACAAACAGAACCCTCTGGTGACAACTGACACACAAACAGAACCTCTGGTGACAACTGACACAAACAGAACCCTCTGGTGACAACTGACACAAACAGAACCCTCTGGTGACAACTGACACAAACAGAACCCTCTGGTGACAACTGACACAAACAGAACCCTCTGGTGACAACTGACACAAACAGAACCCTCTGGTGACAACTGACACAAACAGAACCCTCTGGTGACAACTGACACAAACAGAACCTCTGGTGACAACTGACACAAACAGAACCCTCTGGTGACAACTGACACAAACAGAACCCTCTGGTGACAACTGACACAAACAGAACCCTCTGGTGAGACTGACACAAACAGAACCCTCTGGTGACAACTGACACAAACAGAACCCTCTGGTGACAACTGACACAAACAGAACCCTCTGGTGACAACTGACACAAACAGAACCCTCTGGTGACAACTGACACAAACAGAACCCTCTGGTGACAACTGACACAAACAGAACCCTCTGGTGAGACTGACACAAACAGAACCCTCTGGTGAGACTGACACAAACAGAACCCTCTGGTGACAACTGACACAAACAGAACCCTCTGGTGACAACTGACACAAACAGAACCTCTGGTGACAACTGACACAAACAGAACCCTCTGGTGACAACTGACACAAACAGAACCCTCTGGTGACAACTGACACACAAACAGAACCCTCTGATGACAACTGACACAAACAGAACCCTCTGGTGACAACTGACACAAACAGAACCCTCTGGTGACAACTGACACAAACAGAACCCTCTGGTGAGACTGACACAAACAGAACCCTCTGGTGACAACTGACACAAACAGAACCCTCTGGTGACAACTGACACACAAACAGAACCCTCTGGTGACAGCTGACACACAAACAGAACCCTCTGGTGACAAC
The DNA here is from genome assembly GCF_018296145.1 of Oncorhynchus tshawytscha. Taxonomy (NCBI): domain Eukaryota; kingdom Metazoa; phylum Chordata; class Actinopteri; order Salmoniformes; family Salmonidae; genus Oncorhynchus; species Oncorhynchus tshawytscha. The sequence goes on from NW_024608538.1 coordinate 6,458, forward strand.
TGACACAAACAGAACCCTCTGGTGACAACTGACACAAACAGAACCCTCTGGTGACAACTGACACAAACAGAACCCTCTGGTGACAACTGACACAAACAGAACCCTCTGGTGACAACTGACACAAACAGAACCCTCTGGTGAGACTGACACAAACAGAACCCTCTGGTGACAACTGACACAAACAGAACCCTCTGGTGACAACTGACACAAACAGAACCCTCTGGTGACAACTGACACAAACAGAACCCTCTGGTGAGACTGACACAAACAGAACCCTCTGGTGACAACTGACACAAACAGAACCCTCTGGTGACAACTGACACAAACAGAACCCTCTGGTGAGACTGACACAAACAGAACCCTCTGGTGACAACTGACACAAACAGAACCCTCTGGTGACAACTGACACAAACAGAACCCTCTGGTGACAACTGACACACAAACAGAACCCTCTGGTGACAACTGACACAAACAGAACCCTCTGGTGACAACTGACACACAAACAGAACCCTCTGGTGACAACTGACACAAACAGAACCCTCTGGTGACAACTGACACAAACAGAACCCTCTGGTGACAACTGACACAAACAGAACCCTCTGGTGACAACTGACACAAACAGAACCCTCTGGTGACAACTGACACAAACAGAACCTCTGGTGACAACTGACACAAACAGAACCCTCTGGTGACAACTGACACAAACAGAACCCTCTGGTGACAACTGACACAAACAGAACCCTCTGGTGACAACTGACACAAACAGAACCCTCTGGTGAGACTGACACAAACAGAACCCTCTGGTGACAACTGACACAAACAGAACCTCTGGTGACAACTGACACAAACAGAACCCTCTGGTGAGACTGACACAAACAGAACCCTCTGGTGACAACTGACACAAACAGAACCCTCTGGTGAGACTGACACACAAACAGAACCCTCTGGTGAGACTGACACACAAACAGAACCCTCTGGTGACAACTGACACAAACAGAACCCTCTGGTGAGGAGACTGACACACAAACAGAACCCTCTGGTGACAACTGACACAAACAGAACCCTCTGGTGAGACTGACACACAAACAGAACCCTCTGGTGACAACTGACACAAACAGAACCCTCTGGTGACAACTGACACAAACAGAACCCTCTGGTGACAGCTGACACAAACAGAACCCTCTGGTGACAACTGACACAAACAGAACCCTCTGGTGACAACTGACACAAACAGAACCCTCTGGTGAGACTGACACAAACAGAACCCTCTGGTGACAACTGACACAAACAGAACCCTCTGGTGACAACTGACACAAACAGAACCCTCTGGTGACAACTGACACAAACAGAACCCTCTGGTGACAACTGACACAAACAGAACCCTCTGGTGACAACTGACACACAAACAGAACCCTCTGGTGACAGCTGACACAAACAGAACCCTCTGGTGACAACTGACACACAAACAGAACCCTCTGGTGACAACTGACACACAAACAGAACCCTCTGGTGAGACTGACACAAACAGAACCCTCTGGTGACAACTGACACAAACAGAACCCTCTGGTGAGACTGACACAAACAGAACCCTCTGGTGACAACTGACACAAACAGAACCCTCTGGTGACAACTGACACAAACAGAACCCTCTGGTGACAACTGACACAAACAGAACCCTCTGGTGAGACTGACACAAACAGAACCCTCTGGTGACAACTGACACAAACAGAACCCTCTGGTGACAACTGACACAAACAGAACCCTCTGGTGAGACTGACACAAACAGAACCCTCTGGTGACAACTGACACAAACAGAACCCTCTGGTGACAACTGACACAAACAGAACCCTCTGGTGACAACTGACACAAACAGAACCCTCTGGTGACAACTGACACAAACAGAACCCTCTGGTGACAACTGACACAAACAGAACCCTCTGGTGACAACTGACACAAACAGAACCCTCTGGGTGACTGACACAAACAGAACCCTCTGGTGAGACTGACACAAACAGAACCCTCTGGTGACAACTGACACAAACAGAACCCTCTGGTGACAACTGACACAAACAGAACCCTCTGGTGATAACTGACACAAACAGAACCCTCTGGTGACAACTGACACAAACAGAACCCTCTGGTGAGACTGACACAAACAGAACCCTCTGGTGACAACTGACACAAACAGAACCCTCTGGTGAGAACACAAACAGAACCCTCTGGTGACAACTGACACAAACAGAACCCTCTGGTGACAACTGACACAAACAGAACCCTCTGGTGACAACTGACACAAACAGAACCCTCTGGTGACAACTGACACACAAACAGAACCCTCTGGTGACAACTGACACAAACAGAACCCTCTGGTGAGACTGACACAAACAGAACCCTCTGGTGACAACTGACACAAACAGAACCCTCTGGTGACAACTGACACAAACAGAACCCTCTGGTGACAACTGACACAAACAGAACCCTCTGGTGACAACTGACACACAAACAGAACCCTCTGGTGACAACTGACACACAAACAGAACCCTCTGGTGACAACTGACACAAACAGAACCCTCTGGTGACAACTGACACAAACAGAACCCTCACTGACACAAACAGAACCCTCTGGTGACAACTGACACAAACAGAACCCTCTGGTGACAACTGACACAAACAGAACCCTCTGGTGACAACTGACACAAACAGAACCCTCTGGTGACAACTGACACAAACAGAACCCTCTGGTGACAACTGACACAAACAGAACCCTCTGGTGACAACTGACACAAACAGAACCCTCTGGTGACAACTGACACAAACAGAACCCTCTGGTGACAACTGACACAAACAGAACCCTCTGGTGACAACTGACACAAACAGAACCTCTGGTGACAACTGACACAAACAGAACCCTCTGGTGACAACTGACACAAACAGAACCCTCTGGTGAGAGCTGACACACAAACAGAACCTCTGATGACAACTGACACAAACAGAACCCTCTGGTGACAACTGACACAAACAGAACCCTCTGGTGACAACTGACACAAACAGAACCCTCTGGTGAGACTGACACAAACAGAACCCTCTGGTGAGACTGACACACAAACAGAACCCTCTGGTGACAACTGACACAAACAGAACCCTCTGGTGAGGAGACTGACACAAACAGAACCCTCTGGTGACAACTGACACACAAACAGAACCCTCTGGTGAGACTGACACACAAACAGAACCCTCTGGTGACAACTGACACAAACAGAACCCTCTGGTGACAACTGACACAAACAGAGCCCTCTGGTGAACTGACACAAACAGAACCTCTGGTGACAACTGACACAAACAGAACCCTCTGGTGACACTGACACACAAACAGAACCCTCTGGTGAGACTGACACACAAACAGAACCCTCTGGTGACAACTGACACAAACAGAACCCTCTGGTGATAACTGACACAAACAGAACCCTCTGGTGACAACTGACACAAACAGAACCCTCTGGTGACAACTGACACAAACAGAACCCTCTGGTGACAACTGACACACAAACAGAACCCTCTGGTGACAACTGACACAAACAGAACCCTCTGGTGACAACTGACACACAAACAGAACCCTCTGGTGACAACTGACACACAAACAGAACCTCTGGTGAGACTGACACAAACAGAACCCTCTGGTGACAACTGACACAAACAGAACCCTCTGGTGAGACTGACACAAACAGAACCCTCTGGTGACAACTGACACAAACAGAACCCTCTGGTGACAACTGACACAAACAGAACCCTCTGGTGACAACTGACACAAACAGAACCCTCTGGTGACAACTGACACAAACAGAACCCTCTGGTGACAACTGACACAAACAGAACCCTCTGGTGACAACTGACACAAACAGAACCCTCTGGTGAGACTGACACAAACAGAACCCTCTGGTGACAACTGACACAAACAGAACCCTCTGGTGACAACTGACACAAACAGAACCCTCTGGTGACAACTGACACAAACAGAACCCTCTGGTGACAGCTGACACAAACAGAACCCTCTGGTGACAACTGACACAAACAGAACCCTCTGGTGACAACTGACACAAACAGAACCCTCTGGTGACAACTGACACAAACAGAACCCTCTGGTGAGACTGACACAAACAGAACCCTCTGGTGACAACTGACACAAACAGAACCTCTGGTGACAACTGACACAAACAGAACCCTCTGGTGACAACTGACACAAACAGAACCCTCTGGTGACAACTGACACAAACAGAACCCTCTGGTGAGACTGACACAAACAGAACCCTCTGGTGACAACTGACACAAACAGAACCCTCTGGTGAGACTGACACAAACAGAACCCTCTGGTGACAACTGACACAAACAGAACCCTCTGGTGACAACTGACACAAACAGAACCCTCTGGTGACAACTGACACAAACAGAACCCTCTGGTGACAACTGACACACAAACAGAACCCTCTGGTGACAACTGACACAAACAGAACCCTCTGGTGACAACTGACACAAACAGAACCCTCTGGTGACAACTGACACAAACAGAACCCTCTGGTGACAACTGACACAAACAGAACCCTCTGGTGACAACTGACACAAACAGAACCCTCTGGTGACAACTGACACAAACAGAACCCTCTGGTGACAACTGACACACAAACAGAACCCTCTGGTGACAACTGACACAAACAGAACCCTCTGGTGACAACTGACACAAACAGAACCCTCTGGTGAGACTGACACAAACAGAACCCTCTGGTGACAACTGACACAAACAGAACCCTCTGGTGAGACTGACACAAACAGAACCCTCTGGTGACAACTGACACAAACAGAACCCTCTGGTGACAACTGACACAAACAGAACCCTCTGGTGAGACTGACACAAACAGAACCCTCTGGTGACAACTGACACAAACAGAACCCTCTGGTGACAACTGACACAAACAGAACCCTCTGGTGACAACTGACACAAACAGAACCCTCTGGTGACAACTGACACAAACAGAACCCTCTGGTGACAACTGACACAAACAGAACCCTCTGGTGACAACTGACACAAACAGAACCCTCTGGTGACAACTGACACAAACAGAACCCTCTGGTGACAACTGACACAAACAGAACCCTCTGGTGACAACTGACACAAACAGAACCCTCTGGTGACAACTGACACACAAACAGAACCCTCTGATGACAACTGACACAAACAGAACCCTCTGGTGACAACTGACACAAACAGAACCCTCTGGTGACAACTGACACAAACAGAACCCTCTGGTGACTGACACAAACAGAACCTCTGGTGACAACTGACACAAACAGAACCCTCTGGTGACAACTGACACAAACAGAACCCTCTGGTGAGACTGACACAAACAGAACCCTCTGGTGAGACTGACACAAACAGAACCCTCTGGTGAGACTGACACAAACAGAACCCTCTGGTGACAACTGACACAAACAGAACCCTCTGGTGACAACTGACACAAACAGAACCCTCTGGTGACAACTGACACAAACAGAACCCTCTGGTGAGACTGACACAAACAGAACCCTCTGGTGACAACTGACACAAACAGAACCCTCTGGTGACAACTGACACAAACAGAACCCTCTGGTGAGACTGACACAAACAGAACCCTCTGGTGACAACTGACACAAACAGAACCCTCTGGTGACAACTGACACAAACAGAACCCTCTGGTGACAACTGACACAAACAGAACCCTCTGGTGACAACTGACACAAACAGAACCCTCTGGTGATAACTGACACAAACAGAACCCTCTGGTGAACTGACACAAACAGAACCTCTGGTGACAACTGACACAAACAGAACCCTCTGGTGACAACTGACACAAACAGAACCCTCTGGTGACAACTGACACAAACAGAACCCTCTGGTGACAACTGACACACAAACAGAACCCTCTGGTGACAACTGACACAAACAGAACCCTCTGGTGACAACTGACACAAACAGAACCCTCTGGTGACAACTGACACAAACAGAACCCTCTGGTGACAACTGACACAAACAGAACCCTCTGGTGACAACTGACACAAACAGAACCCTCTGGTGACAACTGACACAAACAGAACCCTCTGGTGACAACTGACACACAAACAGAACCCTCTGGTGACAACTGACACACAAACAGAACCCTCTGGTGACAACTGACACAAACAGAACCCTCTGGTGACAACTGACACAAACAGAACCCTCTGGTGAGACTGACACAAACAGAACCCTCTGGTGAGACTGACACAAACAGAACCCTCTGGTGACAACTGACACAAACAGAACAACTGACACAAACAGAACCCTCTGGTGACAACTGACACAAACAGAACCCTCTGGTGACAACTGACACAAACAGAACCCTCTGGTGACAACTGACACAAACAGAACAGACACAAACAGAACCCTCTGGTGACAACTGACACAAACAGAACCCTCTGGTGACAACTGACACAAACAGAACCCTCTGGTGACAACTGACACAAACAGAACCCTCTGGTGACAACTGACACAAACAGAACCCTCTGGTGACAACTGACACACAAACAGAACCCTCTGGTGACAGACTGACACACAAACAGAACCCTCTGGTGACAACTGACACAAACAGAACCCTCTGGTGACAACTGACACAAACAGAACCCTCTGGTGACAACTGACACAAACAGAACCCTCTGGTGAGACTGACACAAACAGAACCCTCTGGTGACAACTGACACAAACAGAACCCTCTGGTGACAACTGACACAAACAGAACCCTCTGGTGACAACTGACACAAACAGAACCCTCTGGTGACAACTGACACAAACAGAACCCTCTGGTGACAACTGACACAAACAGAACCCTCTGGTGACAACTGACACAAACAGAACCCTCTGGTGAGACTGACACAAACAGAACCCTCTGGTGACAACTGACACAAACAGAACCCTCTGGTGACAACTGACACAAACAGAACCCTCTGGTGACAACTGACACAAACAGAACCCTCTGGTGACAACTGACACAAACAGAACCCTCTGGTGAGACTGACACAAACAGAACCCTCTGGTGACAACTGACACAAACAGAACCCTCTGGTGACAACTGACACAAACAGAACCCTCTGGTGACAACTGACACAAACAGAACCCTCTGGTGACAACTGACACAAACAGAACCCTCTGGTGAGACTGACACAAACAGAACCCTCTGGTGACAACTGACACAAACAGAACCCTCTGGTGACAACTGACACAAACAGAACCCTCTGGTGACAACTGACACAAACAGAACCCTCTGGTGACAACTGACACAAACAGAACCCTCTGGTGACAACTGACACAAACAGAACCCTCTGGTGACAACTGACACAAACAGAACCCTCTGGTGACAACTGACACACAAACAGAACCCTCTGGTGATAACTGACACAAACAGAACCCTCTGGTGAGACTGACACAAACAGAACCCTCTGGTGACAACTGACACAAACAGAACCCTCTGGTGACAACTGACACAAACAGAACCCTCTGGTGACAACTGACACAAACAGAACCCTCTGGTGACAACTGACACAAACAGAACCCTCTGGTGACAACTGACACAAACAGAACCCTCTGGTGACAACTGACACAAACAGAACCCTCTGGTGACAACTGACACAAACAGAACCCTCTGGTGACAACTGACACAAACAGAACCCTCTGGTGACAACTGACACAAACAGAACCCTCTGGTGACAACTGACACAAACAGAACCCTCTGGTGACAACTGACACAAACAGAACCCTCTGGTGACAACTGACACAAACAGAACCCTCTGGTGACAACTGACACAAACAGAACCCTCTGGTGACAACTGACACAAACAGAACCCTCTGGTGACAACTGACACAAACAGAACCCTCTGGTGACAACTGACACAAACAGAACCCTCTGGTGACAACTGACACAAACAGAACCCTCTGGTGACAACTGACACAAACAGAACCCTCTGGTGAGACTGACACAAACAGAACCCTCTGGTGACAACTGACACAAACAGAACCCTCTGGTGAGACTGACACAAACAGAACCCTCTGGTGACAACTGACACAAACAGAACCCTCTGGTGACAACTGACACAAACAGAACCCTCTGGTGAGACTGACACAAACAGAACCCTCTGGTGAGACTGACACAAACAGAACCCTCTGGTGAGACTGACACAAACAGAACCCTCTGGTGACAACTGACACAAACAGAACCCTCTGGTGACAACTGACACAAACAGAACCCTCTGGTGACAACTGACACAAACAGAACCCTCTGGTGACAACTGACACAAACAGAACCCTCTGGTGACAACTGACACAAACAGAACCCTCTGGTGACAACTGACACAAACAGAACCCTCTGGTGACAACTGACACAAACAGAACCCTCTGGTGACAACTGACACAGAACCCTCTGGTGACAACAGACACAAACAGAACCCTCTGAGACTGACACACAAACAGAACCCTCTGGTGACAACTGACACAAACAGAACCCTCTGGTGACAACTGACACAAACAGAACCCTCTGGTGACAACTGACACAAACAGAACCCTCTGGTGACAACTGACACAAACAGAACCCTCTGGTGACAACTGACACAAACAGAACCCTCTGGTGACAACTGACACAAACAGAACCCTCTGGTGACAACTGACACAAACAGAACCCTCTGGTGACAACTGACACAAACAGAACCCTCTGGTGACAACTGACACAAACAGAACCCTCTGGTGACAACTGACACAAACAGAACCCTCTGGTGACAACTGACACAAACAGAACCCTCTGGTGACAACTGACACAAACAGAACCCTCTGGTGACAACTGACACAAACAGAACCCTCTGGTGACAACTGACACAAACAGAACCCTCTGGTGACAACTGACACAAACAGAACCCTCTGGACTGACACAAACAGAACCCTCTGGTGACAACTGACACAAACAGAACCCTCTGGTGACAACTGACACAAACAGAACCCTCTGGTGACAACTGACACAAACAGAACCCTCTGGTGACAACTGACACAAACAGAACCCTCTGGTGACAACTGACACAAACAGAACCCTCTGGTGACAACTGACACAAACAGAACCCTCTGGTGAGACTGACACAAACAGAACCCTCTGGTGACAACTGACACAAACAGAACCCTCTGGTGACAACTGACACAGAAAACAGAACCCTCTGGTGAGACTGACACAAACAGAACCCTCTGGTGACAACTGACACAAACAGAACCCTCTGGTGACAACTGACACAAACAGAACCCTCTGGTGAGACTGACACAAACAGAACCCTCTGGTGACAACTGACACAAACAGAACCCTCTGGTGACAACTGACACAAACAGAACCCTCTGGTGACAGCTGACACAAACAGAACCCTCTGGTGAGACTGACACACAAACAGAACCCTCTGGTGAGACTGACACAAACAGAACCTCTGGTGAGACTGACACACAAACAGAACCCTCTGGTGACAACTGACACAAACAGAACCCTCTGGTGAGACTGACACAAACAGAACCCTCTGGTGACAACTGACACAAACAGAACCCTCTGGTGAGACTGACACAAACAGAACCCTCTGGTGAGACTGACACAAACAGAACCCTCTGGTGACAACTGACACAAACAGAACCCTCTGGTGAGACTGACACACAAACAGAACCCTCTGGTGACAACTGACACACAAACAGAACCCTCTGGTGACAACTGACACAAACAGAACCCTCTGGTGAGACTGACACAAACAGAACCCTCTGGTGACAACTGACACAAACAGAACCCTCTGGTGACAACTGACACAAACAGAACCCTCTGGTGAGACTGACACAAACAGAACCCTCTGGTGACAACTGACACAAACAGAACCCTCTGGTGACAACTGACACAAACAGAACCCTCTGGTGACAACTGACACAAACAGAACCCTCTGGTGACAACTGACACAAACAGAACCCTCTGGTGACAACTGACACAAACAGAACCCTCTGGTGACAACTGACACAAACAGAACCCTCTGGTGACAACTGACACAAACAGAACCCTCTGGTGACTGACACAAACAGAACCCTCTGGTGACAACTGACACAAACAGAACCCTCTGGTGGACTGACAGAACCCTCTGGTGACACTGACACAAACAGAACCCTCTGGTGACAACTGACACAAACAGAACCCTCTGGTGACAACTGACACAAACAGAACCCTCTGGTGACAACTGACACAAACAGAACCCTCTGGTGACAACTGACACAAACAGAACCCTCTGGTGACAACTGACACACAAACAGAACCCTCTGGTGACAACTGACACAAACAGAACCCTCTGGTGACAACTGACACAAACAGAACCCTCTGGTGACAACTGACACAAACAGAACCCTCTGGTGACAACTGACACAAACAGAACCCTCTGGTGACAACTGACACAAACAGAACCCTCTGGTGAGACTGACACAAACAGAACCCTCTGGTGAGCTGACACAAACAGAACCCTCTGGTGACAACTGACACAAACAGAACCCTCTGGTGACAACTGACACAAACAGAACCCTCTGGTGAGACTGACACAAACAGAACCCTCTGGTGACAACTGACACAAACAGAACCCTCTGGTGAGACTGACACAAACAGAACCCTCTGGTGACAACTGACACAAACAGAACCCTCTGGTGAGACTGACACAAACAGAACCCTCTGGTGAGACTGACACAAACAGAACCCTCTGGTGACTGACAAACAGAACCCTCTGGTGACAACTGACACAAACAGAACCCTCTGGTGACAACTGACACAAACAGAACCCTCTGGTGACAACTGACACAAACAGAACCCTCTGGTGAGACTGACACAAACAGAACCCTCTGGTGACAACTGACACAAACAGAACCCTCTGGTGACAACTGACACAAACACAGAACCCTCTGGTGAGACTGACACAAACAGAACCCTCTGGTGATAACTGACACAAACAGAACCCTCTGGTGACAACTGACACAAACAGAACCCTCTGGTGAGACTGACACAAACAGAACCCTCTGGTGACAACTGACACAAACAGAACCCTCTGGTGACAACTGACACAAACAGAACCCTCTGGTGACAACTGACACAAACAGAACCCTCTGGTGACTGACACACAAACAGAACCCTCTGGTGAGACTGACACACAAACAGAACCCTCTGGTGAGACTGACACACAAACAGAACCCTCTGGTGACAACTGACACAAACAGAACCCTCTGGTGAGACTGACACACAAACAGAACCCTCTGGTGACAACTGACACAAACAGAACCCTCTGGTGAGACTGACACACAAACAGAACCCTCTGGTGACAGACTGACACACAAACAGAACCCTCTGGTGACAACTGACACAAACAGAACCCTCTGGTGACAACTGACACAAACAGAACCCTCTGGTGACAACTGACACAAACAGAACCCTCTGGTGACAACTGACACAAACAGAACCCTCTGGTGAGACTGACACAAACAGAACCCCCTGGTGAGACTGACACAAACAGAACCCTCTGGTGACAACTGACACAAACAGAACCCTCTGGTGACAACTGACACAAACAGAACCCTCTGGTGACAACTGACACAAACAGAACCCTCTGGTGACAACTGACACAAACAGAACCCTCTGGTGACAACTGACACAAACAGAACCCTCTGGTGACAACTGACACAAACAGAACCCTCTGGTGACAACTGACACAAACAGAACCCTCTGGTGACAACTGACACAAACAGAACCCTCTGGTGACAACTGACACAAACAGAACCCTCTGGTGACAACTGACACAAACAGAACCCTCTGGTGACAACTGACACAAACAGAACCCTCTGGTGAACTGACACAAACAGAACCCTCTGGTGACAACTGACACAAACAGAACCCTCTGGTGACAACTGACACAAACAGAACCCTCTGGTGACAACTGACACAAACAGAACCCTCTGGTGACAACTGACACAAACAGAACCCTCTGGTGACAACTGACACAAACAGAACCCTCTGGTGACAACTGACACAAACAGAACCCTCTGGTGACAACTGACACAAACAGAACCCTCTGGTGACAACTGACACAAACAGAACCCTCTGGTGACAACTGACACAAACAGAACCCTCTGGTGGTGACACACACAGACCCTCTGGTGAACTGACACAAACAGAACCCTCTGGTGACAACTGACACAAACAGAACCCTCTGGTGACAACTGACACAAACAGAACCCTCTGGTGAGACTGACACAAACAGAACCCTCTGGTGACAACTGACACAAACAGAACCCTCTGGTGACAACTGACACAAACAGAACCCTCTGGTGACAACTGACACAAACAGAACCCTCTGGTGACACAAACAGAACCCTCTGGTGAGACTGACACAAACAGAACCCTCTGGTGAGACTGACACAAACAGAACCCCCTGGTGAGACTGACACAAACAGAACCCTCTGGTGACAACTGACACAAACAGAACCCTCTGGTGACAACTGACACAAACAGAACCCTCTGGTGACAACTGACACAAACAGAACCCTCTGGTGAGACTGACACAAACAGAACCCTCTGGTGACAACTGACACAAACAGAACCCTCCTCTGTGAGACTGACACAAACAGAACCCTCTGGTGACAACTGACACAAACAGAACCCTCTGGTGACAACTGACACAAACAGAACCCTCTGGTGACAACTGACACAAACAGAACCCTCTGGTGACAACTGACACAAACAGAACCCTCTGTGACAACTGACACAAACAGAACCCTCTGGTGACAACTGACACAAACAGAACCCTCTGGTGACAACTGACACAAACAGAACCCTCTGGTGACAACTGACACAAACAGAACCCTCTGGTGACAACTGACACAAACAGAACCCTCTGGTGACAACTGACACAAACAGAACCCTCTGGTGATAACTGACACAAACAGAACCCTCTGGTGACAACTGACACAAACAGAACCCTCTGGTGACAACTGACACAAACAGAACCCTCTGGTGACAACTGACACAAACAGAACCCTCTGGTGACAACTGACACAAACAGAACCCTCTGGTGACAACTGACACAAACAGAACCCTCTGGTGACAACTGACACAAACAGAACCCTCTGGTGACAACTGACACAAACAGAACCCTCTGGTGACAACTGACACACAAACAGAACCCTCTGGTGACAACTGACACAAACAGAACCCTCTGGTGACAACTGACACAAACAGAACCCTCTGGTGACAACTGACACAAACAGAACCCTCTGGTGACAACTGACACAAACAGAACCCTCTGGTGACAACTGACACAAACAGAACCCTCTGGTGACAACTGACACAAACAGAACCCTCTGGTGACAACTGACACAAACAGAACCCTCTGGTGACAACTGACACAAACAGAACCCTCTGGTGACAACTGACACAAACAGAACCCTCTGGTGACAACTGACACAAACAGAACCCTCTGGTGACAACTGACACAAACAGAACCCTCTGGTGACAACTGACACAAACAGAACCCTCTGGTGACAACTGACACAAACAGAACCCTCTGGTGACAACTGACACAAACAGAACCCTCTGGTGACAACTGACACAAACAGAACCCTCTGGTGACAACTGACACAAACAGAACCCTCTGGTGACAACTGACACAAACAGAACCCTCTGGTGACAACTGACACAAACAGAACCCTCTGGTGACAACTGACACAAACAGAACCCTCTGGTGACAACTGACACAAACAGAACCCTCTGGTGACAACTGACACAAACAGAACCCTCTGGTGACAACTGACACAAACAGAACCCTCTGGTGACAACTGACACAAACAGAACCCTCTGGTGACAACTGACACAAACAGAACCCTCTGGTGACAACTGACACAAACAGAACCCTCTGGTGACAACTGACACAAACAGAACCCTCTGGTGACAACTGACACAAACAGAACCCTCTGGTGACAACTGACACACAAACAGAACCCTCTGGTGACAACTGACACAAACAGAACCCTCTGGTGACAACTGACACAAACAGAACCCTCTGGTGACAACTGACACAAACAGAACCCTCTGGTGACAACTGACACAAACAGAACCCTCTGGTGACAACTGACACAAACAGAACCCTCTGGTGACAACTGACACAAACAGAACCCTCTGGTGACAACTGACACAAACAGAACCCTCTGGTGACAACTGACAACTGACACAAACAGAACCCTCTGGTGACAACTGACACAAACAGAACCCTCTGGTGACAACTGACACAAACAGAACCCTCTGGTGACAACTGACACAAACAGAACCCTCTGGTGACAACTGACACAAACAGAACCCTCTGGTGACAACTGACACAAACAGAACCCTCTGGTGACAACTGACACAAACAGAACCCTCTGGTGACAACTGACACAAACAGAACCCTCTGGTGACAACTGACACAAACAGAACCCTCTGGTGACAACTGACACAAACAGAACCCTCTGGTGACAACTGACACAAACAGAACCCTCTGGTGACAACTGACACAAACAGAACCCTCTGGTGACAACTGACACAAACAGAACCCTCTGACTGACACAAACAGAACCCTCTGGTGACAACTGACACAAACAGAACCCTCTGGTGACAACTGACACAAACAGAACCCTCTGGTGACAACTGACACAAACAGAACCCTCTGGTGAGACTGACACAAACAGAACCCTCTGGTGACAACTGACACAAACAGAACCCTCTGGTGACAACTGACACAAACAGAACCCTCTGGTGAGACTGACACAAACAGAACCCTCTGGTGACAACTGACACAAACAGAACCCTCTGGTGACAACTGACACAAACAGAACCCTCTGGTGACAACTGACACAAACAGAACCCTCTGGTGAGACTGACACAAACAGAACCCTCTGGTGAGACTGACACAAACAGAACCCTCTGGTGACTGACACACAAACAGAACCCTCTGGTGACAACTGACACAAACAGAACCCTCTGGTGAGACTGACACAAACAGAACCCTCTGGTGACAACTGACACAAACAGAACCCTCTGGTGACAACTGACACACAAACAGAACCCTCTGGTGAGACTGACACACAAACAGAACCCTCTGGTGACAACTGACACAAACAGAACCCTCTGGTGACAGACTGACACACAAACAGAACCCTCTGGTGACAACTGACACACAAACAGAACCTCTGGTGTGAGACTGACACACAAACAGAACCCTCTGGTGACAACTGACACAAACAGAACCCTCTGGTGACAACTGACACAAACAGAACCCTCTGGTGACAACTGACACAAACAGAACCCTCTGGTGACAACTGACACAAACAGAACCCTCTGGTGAGACTGACACACAAACAGAACCCTCTGGTGACAACTGACACAAACAGAACCCTCTGGTGACAACTGACACAAACAGAACCCTCTGGTGACAACTGACACAAACAGAACCCTCTGGTGACAACTGACACACAAACAGAACCCTCTGGTGACAACTGACACAAACAGAACCCTCTGGTGAGACTGACACAAACAGAACCCTCTGGTGACAACTGACACAAACAGAACCCTCTGGTGACAACTGACACAAACAGAACCCTCTGGTGAGACTGACACAAACAGAACCCTCTGGTGACAACTGACACAAACAGAACCCTCTGGTGACAACTGACACAAACAGAACCCTCTGGTGACAACTGACACAAACAGAACCCTCTGGTGAGACTGACACAAACAGAACCCTCTGGTGACAACTGACACAAACAGAACCCTCTGGTGACAACTGACACAAACAGAACCCTCTGGTGACAACTGACACAAACAGAACCCTCTGGTGACAAACACAAACAGAACCCTCTGGTGACAACTGACACAAACAGAACCCTCTGGTGACAACTGACACAAACAGAACCCTCTGGTGGACTGACACAAACAGAACCCTCTGGTGAGACTGACACAAACAGAACCCTCTGGTGACAACTGACACAAACAGAACCCTCTGGTGACAACTGACACAAACAGAACCCTCTGGTGAGACTGACACAAACAGAACCCTCTGGTGACAACTGACACAAACAGAACCCTCTGGTGACAACTGACACAAACAGAACCCTCTGGTGACAGCTGACACAAACAGAACCCTCTGGTGAGACTGACACACAAACAGAACCCTCTGGTGAGACTGACACACAAACAGAACCCTCTGGTGAGACTGACACACAAACAGAACCCTCTGGTGACAACTGACACAAACAGAACCCTCTGGTGAGACTGACACAAACAGAACCCTCTGGTGACAACTGACACAAACAGAACCCTCTGGTGACAACTGACACAAACAGAACCCTCTGGTGAGACTGACACAAACAGAACCCTCTGGTGACAACTGACACAAACAGAACCCTCTGGTGACAGACTGACACAAACAGAACCCTCTGGTGACAACTGACACAAACAGAACCCTCTGGTGACAACTGACACAAACAGAACCCTCTGGTGACAACTGACACAAACAGAACCCTCTGGTGACAACTGACACAAACAGAACCCTCTGGTGACAACTGACACAAACAGAACCCTCTGGTGACAACTGACACAAACAGAACCCTCTGGTGACAACTGACACAAACAGAACCCTCTGGTGACAACTGACACAAACAGAACCCTCTGGTGACAACTGACACAAACAGAACCCTCTGGTGAGAACTGACACAAACAGAACCCTCTGGTGACAACTGACACAAACAGAACCCTCTGGTGACAACTGACACAAACAGAACCCTCTGGTGACAACTGACACAAACAGAACCCTCTGGTGACAACTGACACAAACAGAACCCTCTGGTGACAACTGACACAAACAGAACCCTCTGGTGACAACTGACACAAACAGAACCCTCTGGTGACAACTGACACAAACAGAACCCTCTGGTGAGACTGACACAAACAGAACCCTCTGGTGACAACTGACACAAACAGAACCCTCTGGTGAGACTGACACACAAACAGAACCCTCTGGTGACAACTGACACACAAACAGAACCCTCTGGTGACAACTGACACAAACAGAACCCTCTGGTGACAACTGACACAAACAGAACCCTCTGGTGACAACTGACACAAACAGAACCCTCTGGTGAGACTGACACACAAACAGAACCCTCTGGTGACAACTGACACAAACAGAACCCTCTGGTGACACTGACACAAACAGAACCCTCTGGTGACAACTGACACAAACAGAACCCTCTGGTGACAACTGACACAAACAGAACCCTCTGGTGACAACTGACACAAACAGAACCCTCTGGTGACAACTGACACAAACAGAACCCTCTGGTGACAACTGACACACAAACAGAACCCTCTGGTGAGACTGACACAAACAGAACCCTCTGGTGACAACTGACACAAACAGAACCCTCTGGTGAGACTGACACAAACAGAACCCTCTGGTGACAACTGACACAAACAGAACCCTCTGGTGACAACTGACACAAACAGAACCCTCTGGTGACAACTGACACAAACAGAACCCTCTGGTGACAACTGACACAAACAGAACCCTCTGGTGACAACTGACACAAACAGAACCCTCTGGTGACAACTGACACAAACAGAACCCTCTGGTGAGACTGACACAAACAGAACCCTCTGGTGACAACGACACAAACAGAACCCTCTGGTGACAACTGACACAAACAGAACCCTCTGGTGACAACTGACACACAAACAGAACCCTCTGGTGACAACTGACACACAAACAGAACCCTCTGGTGACAACTGACACAAACAGAACCCTCTGGTGACAACTGACACAAACAGAACCCTCTGGTGACAACTGACACAAACAGAACCCTCTGGTGACAACTGACACAAACAGAACCCTCTGGTGAGACTGACACAAACAGAACCCTCTGGTGACAACTGACACAAACAGAACCCTCTGGTGACAACTGACACAAACAGAACCCTCTGGTGACAACTGACACAAACAGAACCCTCTGGTGACAACTGACACAAACAGAACCCTCTGGTGACAACTGACACAAACAGAACCCTCTGGTGACAACTGACACACAAACAGAACCCTCTGGTGACAACTGACACAAACAGAACCCTCTGGTGACAACTGACACAAACAGAACCCTCTGGTGACACTGACACACTGACACAAACAGAACCCTCTGGTGACAACTGACACAAACAGAACCCTCTGGTGAGACTGACACAAACAGAACCCTCTGGTGACAACTGACACAAACAGAACCCTCTGGTGACAACTGACACAAACAGAACCCTCTGGTGACAACTGACACAAACAGAACCCTCTGGTGACAACTGACACAAACAGAACCCTCTGGTGAGACTGACACAAACAGAACCCTCTGGTGACAACTGACACAAACAGAACCCTCTGGTGACAACTGACACAAACAGAACCCTCTGGTGACAACTGACACAAACAGAACCCTCTGGTGACAACTGACACAAACAGAACCCTCTGGTGAGACTGACACACAAACAGAACCCTCTGGTGAGACTGACACAAACAGAACCCTCTGGTGACAACTGACACAAACAGAACCCTCTGGTGAGACTGACACACAAACAGAACCCTCTGGTGACAACTGACACAAACAGAACCCTCTGGTGAGACTGACACACAAACAGAACCCTCTGGTGACAACTGACACAAACAGAACCCTCTGGTGACAACTGACACAAACAGAACCCTCTGGTGACAACTGACACAAACAGAACCCTCTGGTGACAACTGACACAAACAGAACCCTCTGGTGACAACTGACACACAAACAGAACCCTCTGGTGACAACTGACACAAACAGAACCCTCTGGTGACAACTGACACAAACAGAACCCTCTGGTGACAACTGACACAAACAGAACCCTCTGGTGACAACTGACACAAACAGAACCCTCTGGTGACAACTGACACAAACAGAACCCTCTGGTGACAACTGACACAAACACTGACACAAACAGAACCCTCTGGTGACACTGACACAAACAGAACCCTCTGGTGACAACTGACACAAACAGAACCCTCTGGTGATAACTGACACAAACAGAACCCTCTGGTGACAACTGACACAAACAGAACCCTCTGGTGACAGCTGACACAAACAGAACCCTCTGGTGACAACTGACACAAACAGAACCCTCTGGTGACAACTGACACAAACAGAACCCTCTGGTGACAACTGACACAAACAGAACCCTCTGGTGACAACTGACACAAACAGAACCCTCTGGTGACAACTGACACACAAACAGAACCCTCTGGTGACAACTGACACAAACAGAACCCTCTGGTGACACTGACACAAACAGAACCCTCTGGTGATAACTGACACAAACAGAACCCTCTGGTGACAACTGACACAAACAGAACCCTCTGGTGACAACTGACACAAACAGAACCCTCTGGTGACAACTGACACAAACAGAACCCTCTGGTGACAACTGACACAAACAGAACCCTCTGGTGACAACTGACACAAACAGAACCCTCTGGTGAGACTGACACACAAACAGAACCCTCTGGTGAGACTGACACACAAACAGAACCCTCTGGTGACAACTGACACAAACAGAACCCTCTGGTGAGAGACTGACACAAACAGAACCCTCTGGTGACAACTGACACACAAACAGAACCCTCTGGTGAGACTGACACACAAACAGAACCCTCTGGTGACAACTGACACAAACAGAACCCTCTGGTGACAACTGACACAAACAGAACCCTCTGGTGACAACTGACACAAACAGAACCCTCTGGTGACAACTGACACAAACAGAACCCTCTGGTGAGACTGACACAAACAGAACCCTCTGGTGACAACTGACACAAACAGAACCCTCTGGTGACAACTGACACACAAACAGAACCCTCTGGTGACAACTGACACAAACAGAACCCTCTGGTGACAACTGACACAAACAGAACCCTCTGGTGACAACTGACACAAACAGAACCCTCTGGTGAGACTGACACAAACAGAACCCTCTGGTGACAACTGACACAAACAGAACCCTCTGGTGACAACTGACACAAACAGAACCCTCTGGTGAGACTGACACAAACAGAACCCTCTGGTGACAACTGACACAAACAGAACCCTCTGGTGACAACTGACACAAACAGAACCCTCTGGTGACAACTGACACAAACAGAACCCTCTGGTGAGACTGACACAAACAGAACCCTCTGGTGACAACTGACACAAACAGAACCCTCTGGTGACAACTGACACAAACAGAACCCTCTGGTGACAACTGACACAAACAGAACCCTCTGGTGACAACTGACACAAACAGAACCCTCTGGTGACAACTGACACAAACAGAACCCTCTGGTGACAACTGACACAAACAGAACCCTCTGGTGAGAACACAAACAGAACCCTCTGGTGAGACTGACACAAACAGAACCCTCTGGTGACAACTGACACAAACAGAACCCTCTGGTGACAACTGACACAAACAGAACCCTCTGGTGAGACTGACACAAACAGAACCCTCTGGTGACAACTGACACAAACAGAACCCTCTGGTGACAACTGACACAAACAGAACCCTCTGGTGACAGCTGACACAAACAGAACCCTCTGGTGAGACTGACACACAAACAGAACCCTCTGGTGAGACTGACACACAAACAGAACCCTCTGGTGAGACTGACACACAAACAGAACCCTCTGGTGACAACTGACACAAACAGAACCCTCTGGTGACAGACTGACACACAAACAGAACCCTCTGGTGACAACTGACACAAACAGAACCCTCTGGTGAACTGACACAAACAGAACCCTCTGGTGAGACTGACACAAACAGAACCCTCTGGTGACAACTGACACAAACAGAACCCTCTGGTGACAGACTGACACACAAACAGAACCCTCTGGTGACAACTGACACAAACAGAACCCTCTGGTGAGACTGACACAAACAGAACCCTCTGGTGACAACTGACACAAACAGAACCCTCTGGTGACAACTGACACAAACAGAACCCTCTGGTGACAACTGACACAAACAGAACCCTCTGGTGACAACTGACACAAACAGAACCCTCTGGTGACAACTGACACAAACAGAACCCTCTGGTGACAACTGACACAAACAGAACCCTCTGGTGACAACTGACACAAACAGAACCCTCTGGTGAGACTGACACAAACAGAACCCTCTGGTGACAACTGACACAAACAGAACCCTCTGGTGACAACTGACACAAACAGAACCCTCTGGTGACAACTGACACAAACAGAACCCTCTGGTGACAACTGACACACAAACAGAACCCTCTGGTGAGACTGACACAAACAGAACCCTCTGGTGACAACTGACACAAACAGAACCCTCTGGTGACAACTGACACAAACAGAACCCTCTGGTGAGACTGACACACAAACAGAACCCTCTGGTGACAACTGACACAAACAGAACCCTCTGGTGACAACTGACACAAACAGAACCCTCTGGTGAGACTGACACACAAACAGAACCCTCTGGTGACAACTGACACAAACAGAACCCTCTGGTGACAACTGACACAAACAGAACCCTCTGGTGACAACTGACACAAACAGAACCCTCTGGTGAGACTGACACACAAACAGAAAACTGACACAAACAGAACCCTCTGGTGACAACTGACACAAACAGAACCCTCTGGTGATAACTGACACAAACAGAACCCTCTGGTGACAACTGACACAAACAGAACCCTCTGGTGACAACTGACACAAACAGAACCCTCTGGTGACAACTGACACAAACAGAACCCTCTGGTGACAACTGACACACAAACAGAACCCTCTGGTGAGACTGACACAAACAGAACCCTCTGGTGACAACTGACACAAACAGAACCCTCTGGTGAGACTGACACAAACAGAACCCTCTGGTGACAACTGACACAAACAGAACCCTCTGGTGACAACTGACACAAACAGAACCCTCTGGTGACAACTGACACAAACAGAACCCTCTGGTGAGACTGACACAAACAGAACCCTCTGGTGACAACTGACACAAACAGAACCCTCTGGTGACAACTGACACAAACAGAACCCTCTGGTGAGACTGACACAAACAGAACCCTCTGGTGACAACTGACACAAACAGAACCCTCTGGTGACAACTGACACAAACAGAACCCTCTGGTGACAACTGACACAAACAGAACCCTCTGGTGACAACTGACACACAAACAGAACCCTCTGGTGACAACTGACACAAACAGAACCCTCTGGTGACAACTGACACAAACAGAACCCTCTGGTGACAACTGACACAAACAGAACCCTCTGGTGACAACTGACACAAACAGAACCCTCTGGTGAGACTGACACAAACAGAACCCTCTGGTGACAACTGACACAAACAGAACCCTCTGGTGACAACTGACACAAACAGAACCCTCTGGTGACAACTGACACAAACAGAACCCTCTGGTGACAACTGACACAAACAGAACCCTCTGGTGACAACTGACACACAAACAGAACCCTCTGGTGACAACTGACACACAAACAGAACCCTCTGGTGACAACTGACACACAAACAGAACCCTCTGGTGACAACTGACACAAACAGAACCCTCTGGTGACAACTGACACAAACAGAACCCTCTGGTGACAACTGACACAAACAGAACCCTCTGGTGACAACTGACACAAACAGAACCCTCTGGTGACAACTGACACAAACAGAACCCTCTGGTGACAAACAGAACTGACACAAACAGAACCCTCTGGTGACAACTGACACAAACAGAACCCTCTGGTGACAACTGACACAAACAGAACCCTCTGGTGACAACTGACACAAACAGAACCCTCTGGTGACAACTGACACAAACAGAACCCTCTGGTGACAACTGACACAAACAGAACCCTCTGGTGACAACTGACACAAACAGAACCCTCTGGTGAGACTGACACAAACAGAACCCTCTGGTGAGACTGACACAAACAGAACCCTCTGGTGACAACTGACACAAACAGAACCCTCTGGTGACAGACTGACACAAACAGAACCCTCTGGTGACAACTGACACACAAACAGAACCCTCTGGTGAGACTGACACACAAACAGAACCCTCTGGTGACAACTGACACAAACAGAACCCTCTGGTGACAACTGACACAAACAGAACCCTCTGGTGACAACTGACACAAACAGAACCCTCTGGTGACAACTGACACAAACAGAACCCTCTGGTGAGACTGACACAAACAGAACCCTCTGGTGACAACTGACACAAACAGAACCCTCTGGTGACAACTGACACAAACAGAACCCTCTGGTGACAACTGACACAAACAGAACCCTCTGGTGAGACTGACACAAACAGAACCCTCTGGTGACAACTGACACAAACAGAACCCTCTGGTGACAACTGACACAAACAGAACCCTCTGGTGACAACTGACACACAAACAGAACCCTCTGGTGACAACTGACACAAACAGAACCCTCTGGTGACAACTGACACAAACAGAACCCTCTGGTGACAACTGACACAAACAGAACCCTCTGGTGACAACTGACACAAACAGAACCCTCTGGTGACAACTGACACAAACAGAACCCTCTGGTGACAACTGACACAAACAGAACCCTCTGGTGACAACTGACACAAACAGAACCCTCTGGTGATAACTGACACAAACAGAACCCTCTGGTGACAGCTGACACAAACAGAACCTCTGGTGACAACTGACACAAACAGAACCCTCTGGTGACAACTGACACAAACAGAACCCTCTGGTGACAGCTGACACAAACAGAACCCTCTGGTGACAACTGACACAAACAGAACCCTCTGGTGACAACTGACACAAACAGAACCCTCTGGTGACAACTGACACAAACAGAACCCTCTGGTGACAACTGACACAAACAGAACCCTCTGGTGAGACTGACACAAACAGAACCCTCTGGTGACAACTGACACAAACAGAACCCTCTGGTGACAACTGACACAAACAGAACCCTCTGGTGACAACTGACACAAACAGAACCCTCTGGTGACAACTGACACAAACAGAACCCTCTGGTGACAACTGACACAAACAGAACCCTCTGGTGAGACTGACACAAACAGAACCCTCTGGTGACAACTGACACAAACAGAACCCTCTGGTGAGACTGACACAAACAGAACACAAACAGAACCCTCTGGTGACAACTGACACAAACAGAACCTCTGGTGACAACTGACACAAACAGAACCCTCTGGTGACAACTGACACAAACAGAACCCTCTGGTGACAACTGACACACAAACAGAACCCTCTGGTGACAACTGACACAAACAGAACCCTCTGGTGACAACTGACACAAACAGAACCCTCTGGTGACAACTGACACAAACAGAACCCTCTGGTGACAACTGACACAAACAGAACCCTCTGGTGACAACTGACACAAACAGAACCCTCTGGTGACAACTGACACAAACAGAACCCTCTGGTGACAACTGACACAAACAGAACCCTCTGGTGACAACTGACACAAACAGAACCCTCTGGTGAGACTGACACAAACAGAACCCTCTGGTGACAACTGACACAAACAGAACCCTCTGGTGACAACTGACACAAACAGAACCCTCTGGTGAGACTGACACAAACAGAACCCTCTGGTGACAACTGACACAAACAGAACCCTCTGGTGACAACTGACACAAACAGAACCCTCTGGTGACAACTGACACAAACAGAACCCTCTGGTGACAACTGACACAAACAGAACCTCTGGTGACAACTGACACAAACAGAACCTCTGGTGACAACTGACACAAACAGAACCCTCTGGTGACAACTGACACAAACAGAACCCTCTGGTGAGACTGACACAAACAGAACCCTCTGGTGAGACTGACACAAACAGAACCCTCTGGTGACAACTGACACAAACAGAACCCTCTGGTGACAACTGACACAAACAGAACCCTCTGGTGACAACTGACACAAACAGAACCCTCTGGTGAGACTGACACAAACAGAACCCTCTGGTGACAACTGACACAAACAGAACCCTCTGGTGACAACTGACACAAACAGAACCCTCTGGTGAGACTGACACAAACAGAACCCTCTGGTGACAACTGACACAAACAGAACCCTCTGGTGACAACTGACACAAACAGAACCCTCTGGTGACAACTGACACAAACAGAACCCTCTGACAGCTGACACAAACAGAACCCTCTGGTGACAACTGACACAAACAGAACCCTCTGGTGAGACTGACACACAAACAGAACCCTCTGGTGACAACTGACACAAACAGAACCCTCTGGTGACAGACTGACACACAAACAGAACCCTCTGGTGACAACTGACACACAAACAGAACCCTCTGGTGAGACTGACACACAAACAGAACCCTCTGGTGACAACTGACACAAACAGAACCCTCTGGTGACAACTGACACAAACAGAACCCTCTGGTGACAGCTGACACAAACAGAACCCTCTGGTGACAACTGACACAAACAGAACCCTCTGGTGACAGCTGACACAAACAGAACCCTCTGGTGACAACTGACACAAACAGAACCCTCTGGTGATAACTGACACAAACAGAACCCTCTGGTGAACTGACACAAACAGAACCCTCTGGTGACAGCTGACACAAACAGAACCCTCTGGTGACAACTGACACACAAACAGAACCCTCTGGTGATAACTGACACAAACAGAACCCTCTGGTGACAGCTGACACAAACAGAACCCTCTGGTGATAACTGACACAAACAGAACCCTCTGGTGACAACTGACACACAAACAGAACCCTCTGGTGACAGCTGACACAAACAGAACCCTCTGGTGACAACTGACACACAAACAGAACCCTCTGGTGACAACTGACACAAACAGAACCCTCTGGTGAGACTGACACAAACAGAACCCTCTGGTGACAACTGACACAAACAGAACCCTCTGGTGAGACTGACACAAACAGAACCCTCTGGTGACAACTGACACAAACAGAACCCTCTGGTGACAACTGACACAAACAGAACCCTCTGGTGACAACTGACACAAACAGAACCCTCTGGTGAGACTGACACAAACAGAACCCTCTGGTGACAACTGACACAAACAGAACCCTCTGGTGACAACTGACACACAAACAGAACCCTCTGGTGACAGCTGACACACAAACAGAACCCTCTGGTGACAACTGACACAAACAGAACCCTCTGGTGACAACTGACACAAACAGAACCCTCTGGTGACAACTGACACAAACAGAACCCTCTGGTGACAACTGACACAAACAGAACCCTCTGGTGACAACTGACACACAAACAGAACCCTCTGGTGAGACTGACACAAACAGAACCCTCTGGTGACACTGACACAAACAGAACCCTCTGGTGAGACTGACACAAACAGAACCCTCTGGTGACAACTGACACAAACAGAACCCTCTGGTGACAACTGACACAAACAGAACCCTCTGGTGACAACTGACACAAACAGAACCCTCTGGTGAGACTGACACAAACAGAACCCTCTGGTGACAACTGACACAAACAGAACCCTCTGGTGACAACTGACACACAAACAGAACCCTCTGGTGACAGCTGACACAAACAGAACCCTCTGGTGACAACTGACACAAACAGAACCCTCTGGTGACAACTGACACAAACAGAACCCTCTGGTGACAACTGACACAAACAGAACCCTCTGGTGACAACTGACACAAACAGAACCTCTGGTGACAACTGACACAAACAGAACCCTCTGGTGACAACTGACACACAAACAGAACCCTCTGGTGACACTGACACACAAACAGAACCCTCTGGTGACAACTGACACAAACAGAACCCTCTGGTGACAACTGACACAAACAGAACCCTCTGGTGACAACTGACACAAACAGAACCCTCTGGTGAGACTGACACAAACAGAACCCTCTGGTGACAACTGACACAAACAGAACCCTCTGGTGAGACTGACACAAACAGAACCCTCTGGTGAGACTGACACAAACAGAACCCTCTGGTGACAACTGACACAAACAGAACCCTCTGGTGACAACTGACACAAACAGAACCCTCTGGTGATAACTGACACAAACAGAACCCTCTGGTGACAACTGACACAAACAGAACCCTCTGGTGACAACTGACACAAACAGAACCCTCTGGTGAGACTGACACAAACAGAACCCTCTGGTGACAACTGACACAAACAGAACCCTCTGGTGACAACTGACACAAACAGAACCCTCTGGTGATAACTGACACAAACAGAACCCTCTGGTGACAACTGACACAAACAGAACCCTCTGGTGACAACTGACACAAACAGAACCCTCTGGTGACAACTGACACACAAACAGAACCCTCTGGTGACAGCTGACACACAAACAGAACCCTCTGATGACAACTGACACAAACAGAACCCTCTGGTGACAACTGACACAAACAGAACCCTCTGGTGACAACTGACACAAACAGAACCCTCTGGTGACAACTGACACAAACAGAACCCTCTGGTGACAACTGACACAAACAGAACCCTCTGGTGAGACTGACACAAACAGAACCCTCTGGTGAGACTGACACAAACAGAACCCTCTGGTGACAACTGACACAAACAGAACCCTCTGGTGAGACTGACACAAACAGAACCCTCCGGTGACAACTGACACAAACAGAACCCTCTGGTGACAACTGACACAAACAGAACCCTCTGGTGACAACTGACACAAACAGAACCCTCTGGTGACAACTGACACAAACAGAACCCTCTGGTGAGACTGACACAAACAGAACCCTCTGGTGACAACTGACACAAACAGAACCCTCTGGTGAGACTGACACAAACAGAACCCTCTGGTGACAACTGACACAAACAGAACCCTCTGGTGACAACTGACACACAAACAGAACCCTCTGGTGACAGCTGACACACAAACAGAACCCTCTGATGACAACTGACACAAACAGAACCCTCTGGTGACAACTGACACAAACAGAACCCTCTGGTGACAACTGACACAAACAGAACCCTCTGGTGAGACTGACACAAACAGAACCCTCTGGTGACAACTGACACAAACAGAACCCTCTGGTGACAACTGACACAAACAGAACCCCTGGTGACAACTGACACAAACAGAACCCCTGGTGATAACTGACACAAACAGAACCCTCTGGTGACAACTGACACAAACAGAA
Organism: Oncorhynchus tshawytscha; assembly: GCF_018296145.1. Lineage (NCBI taxonomy): Eukaryota > Metazoa > Chordata > Actinopteri > Salmoniformes > Salmonidae > Oncorhynchus > Oncorhynchus tshawytscha. The sequence continues at coordinate 34,817 of NW_024608538.1, forward strand.
CCCTCTGGTGACAACTGACACACAAACAGAACCCTCTGGTGACCAGCTGACACACAAACAGAACCCTCTGATGACAACTGACACAAACAGAACCCTCTGGTGACAACTGACACAAACAGAACCCTCTGGTGACAACTGACACAAACAGAACCCTCTGGTGAGACTGACACAAACAGAACCCTCTGGTGACAACTGACACAAACAGAACCCTCTGGTGAAACTGACACAAACAGAACCCTCTGGTGACAACTGACACAAACAGAACCCTCTGGTGACAACTGACACAAACAGAACCCTCTGGTGATAACTGACACAAACAGAACCCTCTGGTGAGACTGACACAAACAGAACCCTCTGGTGACAGCTGACACAAACAGAACCCCTGGTGAGACTGACACAAACAGAACCCTCTGGTGACAACTGACACAAACAGAACCCTCTGGTGATGACTGACACAAACAGAACCCTCTGGTGAGACTGACACAAACAGAACCCTCTGGTGAGACTGACACAAACAGAACCCTCTGGTGACAACTGACACAAACAGAACCCTCTGGTGAGACTGACACACAAACAGAACCCTCTGGTGACAGCTGACACAAACAGAACCCTCTGGTGATAACTGACACAAACAGAACCCTCTGGTGACAACTGACACAAACAGAACCCTCTGGTGACAACTGACACACAAACAGAACGCTCTGGTGACAACTGACACAAACAGAACCCTCTGGTGACAACTGACACAAACAGAACCCTCTGGTGAGACTGACACAAACAGAACCCTCTGGTGACAGCTGACACAAACAGAACCCTCTGGTGATAACTGACACAAACAGAACCCTCTGGTGACAACTGACACAAACAGAACCCTCTGGTGACAACTGACACACAAACAGAACCCTCTGGTGACAACTGACACAAACAGAACCCTCTGGTGACAACTGACACAAACAGAACCCTCTGGTGACAACTGACACAAACAGAACCCTCTGGTGACAACTGACACAAACAGAACCCTCTGGTGAGACTGACACACACAGAACCCTCTGGTGACAGCTGACACAAACAGAACAATCTGGTGATAACTGACACAAACAGAACCCTCTGGTGACAACTGACACAAACAGAACCCTCTGGTGAGACTGACACAAACAGAACCCTCTGGTGACAGCTGACACAAACAGAACCCTCTGGTGACAGCTGACACAAACAGAACCCCTGGTGAGACTGACACAAACAGAACCCTCTGGTGACAACTGACACAAACAGAACCCTCTGGTGAGACTGACACAAACAGAACCCTCTGGTGAGACTGACACAAACAGAACCCCCTGGTGAGACTGACACAAACAGAACCCTCTGGTGACAACTGACACAAACAGAACCCTCTGGTGAGACTGACACACACAGAACCCTCTGGTGACAGCTGACACAAACAGAACCCTCTGGTGATAACTGACACAAACAGAACCCTCTGGTGACAACTGACACAAACAGAACCCTCTGGTGAGACTGACACAAACAGAACCCTCTGGTGACAACTGACACACAAACAGAACCCAACAGAACCCTCTGGTGAGACTGACACACACAGAACCCTCTGGTGACAGCTGACACAAACAGAAACCTCTGGTGATAACTGACACAAACAGAACCCTCTGGTGACAACTGACACAAACAGAACCCTCTGGTGAGACTGACACAAACAGAACCCTCTGGTGACAGCTGACACAAACAGAACCCCTGGTGAGACTGACACAAACAGAACCCTCTGGTGAGACTGACACAAACAGAACCCTCTGGTGAGACTGACACAAAAAAGAACCCCGGGTGAGACTGACACAAACAGAACCCTCTGGTGACAACTGACACAAACAGAACCCTCTGGTGAGACTGACACAAACAGAACCCTCTGGTGACAACTGACACAAACAGAACCCTCTGGTGACAACTGACACACAAACAGAACCCTCTGGTGATAACTGACACAAACAGAACCCTCTGGTGACAACTGACACAAACAGAACCCTCTGGTGACAACTGACACAAACAGAACCCTCTGGTGACAACTGACACAAACAGAACCCTCTGGTGACAACTGACACAAACAGAACCCTCTGATGACAACTGACACACAAACAGAACCCTCTGGTGACAACTGACACAAACAGAACCCTCTGGTGACAACTGACACACAAACAGAACCCTCTGGTGATAACTGACACAAACAGAACCCTCTGGTGACAACTGACACAAACAGAACCCTCTGGTGATAACTGACACAAACAGAACCCTCTGGTGATAACTGACACAAACAGAACCCTCTGGTGATAACTGACACAAACAGAACCCTCTGGTGATAACTGACACAAACAGAACCCTCTGGTGATAACTGACACAAACAGAACCCTCTGGTGACAACTGACACAAACAGAACCCTCTGGTGATAACTGACACAAACAGAACCCTCTGGTGATAACTGACACAAACAGAACCCTCTGGTGACAGCTGACACAAACAGAACCCCTGGTGATAACTGACACAAACAGAACCCTCTGGTGACAGCTGACACACAAACAGAACCCTCTGGTGACAGCTGACACAAACAGAACCCTCTGGTGATAACTGACACAAACAGAACCCTCTGGTGATAACTGACACAAACAGAACCCTCTGGTGACAACTGACACACACAGAACCAAACAGAACCCTCTGGTGAGACTGACACACACACAGAACCCTCTGGTGACAGCTGACACAAACAGAACCCTCTGGTGACAGCTGACACAAACAGAACCCTCTGGTGACAGCTGACACATACAGAACCAAACAGAACCCCTGGTGAGACTGAGAATCAATACTGTGATGTATCATGGCTAAATTCTGACTGATCTAATATTGAGCAGTTATTAGGGCTGTCAAACATTGAAAATATTTTAATTGAGTTAATGGCATCAGTTAATCACGATTAATCACACTTTTGGCCCTAAATAAACAATTTCTCCTCTTTTTTGGGCTTGTATCTACCAAGTTGTAGCAGCAAAAAAGCAGGCCGGTGCAGATACGCAGTGCTCTGTGTGACTGGGTAAGGGCTCATCTTGAGACTGTGTGTGACTGGGTAAGGGCTCATCTTGAGACTGTGTGTGACTGGGTAAAGGCTCATCTTGAGACTGTGTGACTGGGTAAGGGCTCATCTTGAGACTGTGTGTGACTGGGTAAAGGCTCATCTTGAGACTGTGTGTGACTGGGTAAGGGCTCATCTTGAGACTGTGTGACTGGGTAAGGGCTCATCTTGAGACTGTGTGTGACTGGGTAAAGGCTCATCTTGAGACTGTGTGACTGGGTAAGGGCTCATCTTGAGACTGTGTGTGACTGGGTAAGGGCTCATCTTGAGACTGTGTGTGACTGGGTAAGGGCTCATCTTGAGACTGTGTGTGACTGGGTAAGGGCTCATCTTGAGACTGTGTGTGACTGGGTAAGGGCTCATCTTGAGCCTGTGTGACTGGGTAAGGGCTCATCTTGAGACTGTGTGACTGGGTAAGGGCTCATCTTGAGACTGTGTGACTGGGTAAGGGCTCATCTTGAGACTGTGTGTGACTGGGTAAGGGCTCATCTTGAGACTGTGTGTGACTGGGTAAGGGCTCATCTTGAGACTGTGTGACTGGGTAAGGGCTCATCTTGAGACTGTGTGACTGGGTAAGGGCTCATCTTGAGACTGTGTGACTGGGTAAGGGCTCATCTTGAGACTGTGTGACTGGGTAAGGGCTCATCTTGAGACTGTGTGACTGGGTAAGGGCTCATCTTGAGACTGTGTGTGACTGGGTAAGGGCTCATCTTGAGACTGTGTGACTGGGTAAGGGCTCATCTTGAGACTGTGTGTGACTGGGTAAGGGCTCATCTTGAGACTGTGTGTGACTGGGTAAGGGCTCATCTTGAGACTGTGTGTGACTGGGTAAGGGCTCATCTTGAGACTGTGTGTGACTGGGTAAGGACTCATCTTGAGACTGTGTGTGACTGGGTAAGGGCTCATCTTGAGACTGTGTGTGACTGGGTAAGGGCTCATCTTGATATCTGCGGCGATGCTGGTTGTCATCTCACAGAATCTGCTATTAACATACAACAGAATATAAATCAGGAACCACAGAGTTACAAAACAGTATTTAATAAAGCAGGAAAATCCACATTGTTGACTTCCTTTACACAGTACAGTGTATAATGTAGAGCCTGCTGGGTTTGTTGAAGCAGTCTCATGGTGTAGATAACAGCCAGCGCCTCGGTCTCCATCTCTCCTCTACATATCTTCCACGCTCCACTTGTAGGCCATCTCCTGCACAGCCTTCTTATCAGCCATCCTGGTGTACCGCTTCTGTTCAAAACCATTCGACCTGACACACACACACACACACACACACACACACACACAATAACATGAGCAAAACATTTTTTCAGAGTAATTATAATGTTAATTATATATTATGTTAATTCTAATTATATATGAATGACAAATGAGCGTGGCCCTATACACACACACACACATACCCCCAACACACAGACCCCCAACACACACACACAGACCCCCCCTCCCAACACACACACAGGGGGTGAGAGGTGTACCTGTCCCTCCGTCCCAACGGTAACCTGGTGGAATGTTGAAGCGGTTTGGGGCGGAGCCGGGCCTTTGTAGCGAGGCTTCTCTGTAAACAACAACAGGAAGTGTCAGAGAGATTCATTGTGATTGGCCGAGGAGGGTTGGAACCTGTGGTACATCACAAGTAGAATCTTAGCATTTGTTTCATCTTAACCCTTCACACACCAGGGGTTGAAACCACTCCAGACCACTCTGGACCTCTGACACCAGACAGAAACGAAGAACACAACATCAATTTACCAACTATATAGATTTTCAAATAACTGCTGTTTTTCTGGCCTACAAATTGCTTGTAGAGAAAAAAAAGCAGCCCCCAAAATAAATAGGTGCGGCCTTTTGCTGAACATTGAAATCCCGATGTGGCCCTAGAGCCACAATACACCCCCCCCCACCCACACACCTTTGACTCCTCGTAGTTTGTTGTCTCGGTCCTTTTGCGTCTCATCATGGCCAACATGGGGTCTCCCTCTCTCTCCTGCTCTCTCAACATCCTGTCCAGATCCTGGTCATCACAGGAACGTGCTAGAGGCTTCTGGGATTCCCTCAACGCATCCTCAACATTCTGCAGCTGCATCTGGCCCTGGGCCACACTACACACACAGACACACACAGACACACACACAGACACACACACAGACACACACACAGACACACACAGAGACACACACAGAGACACACACAGAGACACACAGACACACACAGACACACACAGACACACACAGACACACACAGACACACACAGACACACACAGACGTAAATGACAGACTGACCAGCTGAAAGCTATGATCCCTTATTGATGTCACTTGTTTAATCCATGGTGTGAGATTGCAAGTGTGTGCAAAGCTGTCATCAAGGCAAAGGGTGGCTTCTTTGAAGAATCTCAAATATATTTAGATTTGTTTAACACTTTTTTGGTTCCTACATGATTCCATATGTATCAATTCATAGTTTTGAGGTCTTAACTATTATTCTACAATGTAGAAAATAGTAAAGATAAATATACATTCATACTACACACACAGTCTCTCTCACCCTTTCCCCCACTGAGCATATTTCAGGTCTTTCTCTGCTTTCTCTCCGGCCTTCCTCCTCTGCTCCTCTCTCTCTGTCTCGATGTCTCTCCGCTTCCCACTCTTATCTCTGAACACAGTCTCTGCATTTCGAGACGCATCTGCAGGAGAGAGACATAACAGATGGATTAGTATAACACACAACATAGTATTACACCTAGTGAGTACAGCAGACTAGCGCTAGCTAACTACATACAGGGGGAGGGTGTGTGTCTGGTAACATACAGGGGGAGGGTGTGTGTCTGGTAACATACAGGGGAGGGTGTGTGTCTGGTAACATACAGGGGGGGGTGTGTGTCTGGTAACATACAGGGGAGGGTGTGTGTCTGGTAACATACAGGGGAGGGTGTGTGTCTGGTGTACTATAGTAACATACAGCAGGAGGGTGTGTGTCTGGTAACATACAGGGGGAGGGTGTGTGTCTGGTAACATACAGGGGAGGGTGTGTGTCTGGTAACATACAGGGGAGGGTGTGTGTCTGGTAACATACAGGGGAGGGTGTGTGTCTGGTAACATACAGGGGAGGGTGTGTGTCTGGTAACATACAGGGGGAGGGTGTGTGTCTGGTAACATACAGGGGGAGGGTGTGTGTCTGGTAACATACAGGGGAGGGTGTGTGTCTGGTAACATACAGGGGAGGGTGTGTGTCTGGTGTACTATAGTAACATACAGGGGAGGGTATGTGTCTGGTGTACTATAGTAACATACAGGGGAGGGTGTGTGTCTGGTGTACTATAGTAACATACAGCAGGAGGGTGTGTGTCTGGTAACATATAGGGGGAGGGTATGTGTCTGGTGTACTATAGTAACATACAGGGGAGGGTATGTGTCTGGTGTACTATAGTAACATACAGGGGGAGGGTGTGTGTCTGGTGTACTATAGTAACATACAGCAGGAGGGTGTGTGTCTGGTAACATATAGGGGGAGGGTGTGTGTCTGGTGTACTATAGTAACATACAGGGGAGGGTGTGTGTCTGGTAACATACAGGGGGAGGGTGTGTGTCTGGTGTACTATAGTAACATACAGCAGGAGGGTGTGTGTCTGGTAACATACAGGGGAGGGTGTGTGTCTGGTAACATACAGCAGGAGGGTGTGTGTCTGGTAACATACAGGGGGAGGGTGTGTGTCTGGTAACATACAGGGGAGGGTGTGTGTCTGGTAACATACAGGGGAGGGTGTGTGTCTGGTAACATACAGGGGGAGGGTGTGTGTCTGGTAACATACAGGGGAGGGTGTGTGTCTGGTGTACTATAGTAACATACAGCAGGAGGGTGTGTGTCTGGTAACATACAGGGGAGGTGTGTGTCTGGTAACATACAGCAGGAGGGTGTGTGTCTGGTAACATACAGGGGGAGGGTGTGTGTCTGGTAACATACAGGGGAGGGTGTGTGTCTGGTAACATACAGGGGAGGGTGTGTGTCTGGTAACATACAGGGGAGGGTGTGTGTCTGGTAACATACAGGGGAGGGTGTGTGTCTGGTAACATACAGGGGGAGGGTGTGTGTCTGGTAACATACAGGGGAGGGTGTGTGTCTGGTAACATACAGGGGAGGGTGTGTGTCTGGTGTACTATAGTAACATACAGCAGGAGGGTGTGTGTCTGGTTACATACAGGGGAGGGTGTGTGTCTGGTAACATACAGGGGGAGGGTGTGTGTCTGGTAACATACAGGGGAGGGTGTGTGTCTGGTGTACTATAGTAACATACAGCAGGTGGGTGTGTGTCTGGTTACATACAGGGGAGGGTGTGTGTCTGGTAACATACAGGGGAGGGTGTGTGTCTGGTAACATACAGGGGGAGGGTGTGTGTCTGGTAACATACAGGGGAGGGTGTGTGTCTGGTGTACTATAGTAACATACAGGGGAGGGTGTGTGTCTGGTTACATACAGGGGAGGGTGTGTGTCTGGTAACATACAGGGGGAGGGTGTGTGTCTGGTGTACTATAGTAACATACAGGGGGAGGGTGTGTGTCTGGTAACATACAGCAGGAGGGTGTGTGTCTGGTGTACTATAGTAACATACAGCAGGAGGGTGTGTGTCTGGTGTACTATAGTAACATACAGGGGAGGGTGTGTGTCTGGTGTACTATAGTAACATACAGGGGAGGGTGTGTGTCTGGTGTACTATAGTAACATACAGGGGAGGGTGTGTGTCTGGTGTACTATAGTAACATACAGCAGGAGGGTGTGTGTCTGGTAACATACAGGGGAGGGTGTGTGTCTGGTAACATACAGGGGAGGGTGTGTGTCTGGTAACATACAGGGGAGGGTGTGTGTCTGGTGTACTATAGTAACATACAGCGGGAGGGTGTGTGTCTGGTAACATACAGGGGAGGGTGTGTGTCTGGTAACATACAGGGGGAGGGTGTGTGTCTGGTAACATACAGGGGGAGGGTGTGTGTCTGGTAACATACAGGGGGAGGGTGTGTGTCTGGTAACATACAGCGGGAGGGTGTGTGTCTGGTAACATACAGGGGAGGGGTGTGTCTGGTAACATACAGCAGGAGGGTGTGTGTCTGGTTACATACAGGGGAGGTGTGTGTCTGGTGTACTATAGTAACATACAGCAGGAGGGTGTGTGTCTGGTAACATACAGGGGAGGGTGTGTGTCTGGTGTACTATAGTAACATACAGCAGGAGGGTGTGTGTCTGGTAACATACAGGGGAGGGTGTGTGTCTGGTAACATACAGGGGAGGGTGTGTGTCTGGTAACATACAGGGGGAGGGTGTGTGTCTGGTAACATACAGGGGAGGGTGTGTGTCTGGTGTACTATAGTAACATACAGGGGAGGGTGTGTGTCTGGTTACATACAGGGGAGGGTGTGTGTCTGGTTACATACAGGGGAGGGTGTGTGTCTGGTAACATACAGGGGGAGGGTGTGTGTCTGGTAACATACAGCAGGAGGGTGTGTGTCTGGTAACATACAGGGGGAGGGTGTGTGTCTGGTAACATACAGGGGAGGGTGTGTGTCTGGTGTACTATAGTAACATACAGCAGGAGGGTGTGTGTCTGGTTACATACAGGGGAGGGTGTGTGTCTGGTGTACTATAGTAACATACAGGGGAGGGTGTGTGTCTGGTGTACTATAGTAACATACAGGGGAGGGTGTGTGTCTGGTGTACTATAGTAACATACAGCAGGAGGGTGTGTGTCTGGTAACATACAGGGGAGGGTGTGTGTCTGGTGTACTATAGTAACATACAGCAGGAGGGTGTGTGTCTGGTAACATACAGGGGAGGGTGTGTGTCTGGTGTACTATAGTAACATACAGGGGAGGGTGTGTGTCTGGTTACATACAGGGGAGGGTGTGTGTCTGGTGTACTATAGTAACATACAGCAGGAGGGTGTGTGTCTGGTGTACTATAGTAACATACAGGGGAGGGTGTGTGTCTGGTTACATACAGGGGAGGGTGTGTGTCTGGTAACATACAGCAGGAGGGTGTGTGTCTGGTAACATACAGGGGAGGGTGTGTGTCTGGTAACATACAGGGGAGGGTGTGTGCCTGGTGTACTATAGTAACATACAGCAGGAGGGTGTGTGTCTGGTAACATACAGGGGAGGTGTGTGTCTGGTTACATACAGGGGAGGGTGTGTGTCTGGTAACATACAGGGGGAGGGTGTGTCTGGTAACATACAGGGGAGGGTGTGTGTCTGGTGTACTATAGTAACATACAGCAGGAGGGTGTGTGTCTGGTGTACTATAGTAACATACAGGGGAGGGTGTGTGTCTGGTAACATACAGGGGGAGGGTGTGTGTCTGGTAACATACAGGGGGAGGGTGTGTGTCTGGTAACATACAGCAGGAGGGTGTGTGTCTGGTGTACTATAGTAACATACAGGGGAGGGTGTGTGTCTGGTAACATACAGCAGGAGGGTGTGTGTCTGGTAACATACAGGGGAGGGTGTGTGTGTGTGGTGTGTGAGTAGTACCTTCTAGCGGCTGGTTGATCTTGTCTCTGCGTCGGTTCTCCTCCTGTTCTCTTCTTAGAACCTCCACTGATACCAGTCCTGCTGCGGCTCCTGACAGCATGCTCCGAGACTAACACACACACAGACGGTAGAATGGGCAAAGCTTCCACAAAACTTCTCTACCTAGCTACAGGGGCATGTTCAGCAGGATGCATTGTTTCGGAACGTTCAAATAGAAATATGCTAATGTGGAACAAACATGCCTCTCTGACATGTAGAATAAGGCATTCATGTTGGCTCTATTCATGACATTTCTATCTGCAACATTCCAAAACATATGTCAACTGAACATTGCCCAATACTTGAATTTCTGTGCCTCTTCCCTTCAGCGCCACATGCTCACCTGTGATTGGTCAGGCCTACGAGGGGGGGAGAGGTCAGAGTCTGAGCCCCTCCCACCATGGGTTCGCCTCCTAGGGGGCGATTGGTCAGAATCACAGTTCTGCCCACCCTTTCGCCTTCTCCTGGGCGGTGATTGGTCAGAATCAGAGGCCCCTCCCATCTGTGTCCTTTTCCTAGGAGGTGACTGGTCTGAGTCTGAGCTGGGCCCGTTCTGAGCCCGCCTCCTGGGTGGGGATTGTTCAGACCCTGAAGAGCGCTGGCCAACACGAGCAGACGACGAAGACTTTGCTTTTTTCCTGGACGGAGATGAATCTGAAGAAATGTTAAAAATTTTAAAAAGACTTCAGAACTTAACCACACCAAGAACGTGGTGAACTACAACCCACGCTGTAGAGTAGGGGAGGTAATTAGGAACCAACGGAACCAAACAGAATGAAACAGGGAGGGACCCACCAGAATTGGTCCAATATGGACTTTTTAAATCAGAAAACAACTTCCATTTGGAGTAAATAGTTGCCGTTGCAAAACTGGTACTAAATGAATACACCCCAGGGTTATATAGAGAGATTTGTCTTTGAATGGATGTTAACATGGATTGTATTCATTTGTCGCAAACTGTAGCAAAACGTTTTGCAACAGAAACTGTTTACTCCAAACAGAGATTTTTTTTTTGTTTCTATTGGACAAATTGAGGTTGGTCTTTCTCAGTTTGATTCCAAGTGAATACACCTCTGAACTTGTCCAAGAACACGGATTTCAGGGTCAGAGGTTAGGGGTCTGGTCTCACCTCTGCTGTGTGTCCTGTGGGGGGGTTGGGATGATGATGATGGAGGAACGCTAGGCTTCAGTCTACGAAGAGACGCATCGGGGGATTCATGTCCAACCCTCCTATGCGGAAGAGACGTCCGGCGAATCATGACGCTGCTTTCTGAGTGACAGGGGCTCTGGCGAATCATGACGCTGCATTCTGAGTGACAGGGGCTCTGGCGAATCATGACGCTGCTTTCTGAGTGGCAGGGGCTCTGGCGAATCATGACGCTGCTTTCTGAGTGACAGGGGCTCTGGCCGAACTCTCTGTTCCTCCTCCTCTGGGACCTCTTCATCAGCTGAACAGAGAGAATATATAGAAATATTAGCACACACACACCATGCAGCGGACAACACCTGAGCGCACCTCCGCTGCTGTCTGGCTCACCTCCCATCACTCTCCATTTGTTGCTGGTCCTGAAGGCTTCCAGGCGTTTGATCTCATCTGGACGTTCGTCTATCACCTCAGCAACCTGACACACAATACAGAGCGAGAGACACAGGTGAGTGGATCAGAGCACTAGCTAGCCACTCTAAAATTATGTTTTTAGTAAAGGTCACCCCAACTGAAAACAAAGTGACAGTGAAGTTAGCTAGTTATGTAGCATTATTTACCACTGGCGCCTCCTCCTCTTCCTCCTCTTCGTTCCCTTCTCCTCGCCGGCCAGCTGTTTCCAATCCACATCGTCATCTACTATCTTCATCCTGCTCAGACCGAGTAACGTAAACTCACCCCATTCCGTACAAATATGCGCAACCGCAACATTCAAACGAGGCTACAGAGAAAACTAATGGGACTGTAGCGACTGTTGACGTCAAAATTGGGGGTGGGAACTAGGTTTTTATTCAAGCGTTGATCAACATGGTAATGGATCTATAGTATTGGAGAAAAGTTGAGAACTGACCCTCCGTTATATCGTGACGTGTCTTGTCGTAACGTACAGCACACATAAAGCAACTATTTCTGTCTTACAATCTCTCCACCAGGTGTAGCACTTCTATCATCATTTAAAAACAAGAAATGGACAGTGACAGGGTAATACCTAGTCATTTTTTGCATCATCGTTGCATGCGATCATTCTCAAAGCCCCTGTTTACTTCTAAGATCACTTTAGCACCGCCCTAAAAACCCAATTAAAATTCGACACAAACCTCCAAGTAGGTATGTAATGACACATTATATAAACTCTTTATAGTGTTTTATTTTACATTTTAGAGGCGATAAGTTGGACAAATCGAGTGAAAAAAAGCAATTTCCCACACAACATCTCTCCGTCTCACTATCACGCATTAGTTTCGCTTCCCCACCCGCCATTTTTAAAAAGACCCGAAGGGGCTCATTGCATGCTTGAATTATGCAGAAACGGGCAGCGTTTAGGTCAAGTAATTGATTCTGTTGGAAATGGGAGAAATTGTACTTTACAATGGTATTGACATTACAGTTGACCTGGAAGTATTACGTTTTTGGGGCTCTAAAATAAGGGCAATTGTACGGACAAAGGGGATGTACGAGTTTACGTGAGTTTACGTTAACAGAGCGGTTAGAAACTACTGCCAAATAACAACTTTTTTAATGCTAGCCAGCTAGTTAACTAGCTACTGGAGTTCGCCAACAGAGGTTAGAAACTACAGCGAAACATCGACCAGATAACGTTAGCTGGCTAGCATAACAAACTTATCACAGTGTAGTAGGGCTAGCATGCTAACGTTAGCTACCGCCTGACTGTTTAACTCCATATTCCCACGGTGTTTTCACACATACTCACCCTTTTCCTGTAGCTTTAATGCATTTCTTTTTAGCCTTCTTCTCCCTTGACTTCTTGGCGTCTCCATCTGCAGATAAATAACGTTTCAGATACTCGGATTTGGAGAGAGACGCTCCTTTACTGTCATTCGTGGACGCAGCCATTTTGAAAACAGTCCACCTACATTAGGGAACGGAGAGGACCGAGGGACAAACAGTGCAATGAACGTCATGAAATGCCGCGTTTTCTATTTTGTTTTGTCAATGAAGAGTAGACTTCATAAATATACAGCTCTGGAAGAAATGAAGAGACCACTGCAAAATTATCATTCTCTGGTTTTACTATGTGTTTGTGTAAAATTAACATATTTGTTTTATTCTATAAACCAGCAACATTTCTCCCAAATTAAAATATTGTCATTTAGAGGATTTATTTGCGGAAAATGACAACTGGTCAAAATAACAAAAAAGATGCAGTGTTGTCAGACCTCGAATAATGCAAGTAAAATAAGTTTATTTTCATTTTTAAACAACGCTAATGTTTTAACTTAGGACGAGTTCAGAAATCAAGATTTTGTGGAATAACCCTGGTGGGTGGGTGAGAAGGAGACCACAGCCTCTAAAAGTATTTTTAGGGAACATGACAGCGACACCAAAGCCAAATCAAATCAAATCAAATGTATTTGTCACATACACATGGTTAGCAGATGTTAATGCGAGTGTAGCGAAATGCTTGTGCTTCTAGTTCCGACAATGCAGTAATAACCAACGAGTAATCTAACTAACAATTCCAAAACTACTACCTTATACACACAAGTGTAAAGGGATAAAGAATATGTACATAAAGATATATGAATGAGTGATGGTACAGAGCGGCATAGGCAAGATGCAGTAGATGGTATCGAGTACAGTATATACATATGAGATGAGTATGTAAACAAAGTGGCATAGTTTAAAGTGGCTAGTGATACATGTATTACATAAAGATGCAGTAGACGATATAGAGTACAGTATATACGTATACATATGAGATGAATAATGTAGGGTATGTAAACATTATATTAAGTAGCATTGTTTAAAGTGGCTAGTGATATATTTTACATCAATTCCCATTATTAAAGTGGCTGGAGTTGAGTCAGTGTGTTGGCAGCAGCCACTCAATGTTAGTGGTGGCTGTTTAACAGTCTGTACCCAGCTGTCTGTCCATGAAGGAGAGACCAGCCTCCCCTGTACCCAGCTGCCCGTCCATGAAGGAGAGACCAGCCTCCCCTGTACCCAGCTGTCTGTCCATGAAGGAGACCAGCCTCCCTGTACCCAGCTGTCTGTCCATGAAGGAGACCAGCCTCCCTGTACCCAGCTGTCTGTCCATGAAGGAGACCAGCCTCCCCTGTACCCAGCTGTCTGTCCATGATGAAGGAGAGACCAGCCTCCCTGTACCCAGCTGTCTGTCCATGAAGCTGTCTGGAGAGACCAGCCTCCCCTGTACCCAGCTGTCCGTCCATGAAGGAGAGACCAGCCTCCCTGTACCCAGCTGTCTGTCCATGAAGGAGAGACCAGCCTCCCTGTACCCAGCTGTCTGTCCATGAAGGAGAGACCAGCCTCCCCTGTACCCAGCTGTCTGTCCATATATTTTACATCAATTCAATTCCCATTATTAAAGTGGCTGGAGTTGAGTCAGTGTGTTGGCAGCAGCCACTCAATGTTAGTGGTGGCTGTTTAACAGTATGTACCCAGCTGTCTGTCCATGAAGGAGACCAGCCTCCCCTGTACCCAGCTGTCTGTCCATGAAGAGTGACCAGTGTATGGATCCGGTTGAAACAGAAGTAATAACAACACATTGATCAACTGTATTCCGGATTAGAAGAGATGTATAGTACCAGTCAAAAGGTTGGACACTTACTCATTGGAATGGGGGGGGGGGGTGTCCAACATTTTGACTGGTACTGTATGTCTGCAGTGCCTATACAGTAGACTTATTTATTTAACAAGGCAAGTCACTTAAGAGCACATTCTTATTTGTAAAATATACAGCCTAGGCTACCAGGCATGGGTTCTGATCAGCATGGGTTCTGATCCAACAGCATGGGTTCTGATCCAACATGTACTGTCTACCAGAGTCAGCATGGGTTCTGATCCAATATTTACATCCTTGGATACCAGTCAGTGTGGGTTCTGATCCAACATTTACAGCCAAGGTTACCAGAGTCAGAATGGGTTCTGCAAAATATACAGCCTAGGCTATCAGAGTCAGCATGGGTTCTGATCCAATATTTACATCCTTGGATACCAGTCAGTGTGGGTTCTGATCCAACATTTACAGCCAAGGTTACCAGAGTCAGAATGGGTTCTGCAAAATATACAGCCTAGGCTATCAGAGTCAGCATGGGTTCTGATCCAACATGTACAGCCTAGGAAGCTAGAGGCAGGATGGGTTCTGATTCAACATGTACAACCTACCAGAGTAAGCATGGGTTCTGATCCAACATATACAGCCTACCAGAGTCAGCATGGGTTCTGATCCAACATGTACAGCCTACCAGAGTCAGCATGGGTTCTGATCCAACATGTACAACCTACCAGAGTCAGCATGGGTTCTGATCCAACATGTACAGCCTACCAGAGTCAGCATGGGTTCTGATCCAACATGTACAGCCTAGGAAACCAGAGTCAGAATGGGTTCTGATCCAACATGTACAGCCTAGGAAACCAGAGTCAGCATGGGTTCTGATCCAACATGTACAGCCTACCAGAGTCAACATGGGTTCTGATCCAACATGTACAGCCTAGAAACCAGAGTGAGCATGGGTTCTGATCCAACATGTACAGCCTAGGAAACCAGAGTCAGCATGGCTTCTGATCCAACATGTACAGCCTAGGAAACCAGTAAGCATGGGTTCTTATCCAACATGTACAGCCTAGGAAACCAGAGTGAGCATGGGTTCTGATCCAACATGTACAGCCTAGAAAACCAGAGTCAGCATGGCTTCTGATCCAACATGTACAGCCTAGGAAACCAGTCAGCATGGCTTCTGATCCAACATGTACAGCCTACCAGAGTCAGCATGGGTTCTGATCCAACATGTACAGCCTACCAGCCTACATAACCTTTACATCGTTGTTTCTGTTCAGTATATTTAAAGTGTTGGTCCCATGTTTCATGAGCTGAAATAAAGACCCCATACATTTTCCATAGGCACCACAAGCTTATTTCACTCAAATTTTGCACACAGCTTAGTTTACATCCTTGTTAGTGAGCATTTCTCCTTTTCCGAGTTAATCCATCCACCTGACAAGTGTGGCATATCAAAAGGTGTATGGGGCGGGAAACACCTCGTCTTGACTATGTTCGAGCCACTGTCGGTAGTCATACATACTTGAAGCGACTCTTTCAAGCCCCCCGGATGAAAGTGCCTCCCTCAGCCCAGCTGCGATTATTTCTCCGGTGTGGTCGTCTGGGAAATAAGGTCTGAAGGCATTTGCTTTGCAGCTTCCAGTTGTCAATGGAATGAATGCTGAGGCTAATGTATGGCTCGGTGGTCCGGCTTGACCGGAAGTCTGCAGTGGTAGAGAAGGCAGCTTTACGGATTTCGTTGATAACTCGATCACCCGAGATACTGTGTAGAGTTCTGGCAGACACGGCTAGGTCTCTTACCTAGATTTTGAATAAACTTTATTGGTTCCATGTTTTTTGCAATTGCACTCGTTCTCACTCCCACTTCTTGCCATAGGGAGTACCACTAACGAATGACACCTTGAGTGACAGCGGAGTGCAGGCCTGGCTTGAAGTCTTGGAACTTGCTGCACGCATTCTGGTAGAGTCGTCTTTGCGCACATGCAGGGTTCAGGTGGTAAAAACCGCTGGCTTTTCCACCTTTGGCTAGCACAATGCGTCAACTTACTGTTGGTCGAGGTCAAATATCTTGAAGCCAAACCAGTTCCAAACGAAAAGAGTTCCCCTTTTTTCAAACAAATTGTTCTGTACCGCAACTCAGTGTTATTCTCCTCGTCTTGGCACAAATCCATATCCTGGCTTCCCTCCCCACCCTAGTTGGTTTATGAATATTGAAGCCCAGTTACTAACCAAATGAACCCCACTGAATAATATGGACCAATGTAAACCTGGACACTCCCACCCAGCGTTCCTCTGAAAACACTCATCTAAACGAGGTCCTAGTCAATCCACTACAAACAGACAACCAGTTTGTTAAAAACAAATAAATTTTATTCAGAATATTTTCCAGTTTAACAATCACAATAGTTAAGACATAAAATATTTTTTAAATAAAAATACTGCAACTTTAAAAATGCTATAACAGCATTGCTTTAACCTTTTCATAATTCACACTTTGACCTTTTAATATTTTTAAGTGTTCTGGGCTCCAAGCAGCCAGTGGAGTCTTGTTTCCAGTAGGTTCTAGGTTGACATTCTAGGAGCGGTTCTTGCTGACCCAGTGGTACTTGTCCTGCCTGGGCCCAGTGAAGGAGGAGGTGGCTCTGTAGGGTTTGATTCCTTTAGGAGGCTGGAACTGGCTGCTGTGCTGCTGGGTGAACAGACCTCCAGAGGGGGGCCGTGGGGGGTAGCCATCCCCAGGGAAGGCCCTTCTGTTGGAGTAAGCTGCCCAGGCCGGAGGGGGTGGCACTGGAGCAAACTCACTGAACTGGAACAGAGAGAAAGTCACATCGCAAACCACATCATTGATGCCCGTCAGCTCTTACAAACACCTGGGCCACATCTGTTACTGCATCATCGACTGTGCAATGTCTGAACACAACCAGAATCTAAACCCCATCAAACATCCCTAGAGCGCTCAAATTCAACTCTGGACTTTAAAGCCAGTTTCACTGCATTTTCTCCCCCCTTCATTGTTCCCCCTCTAAATTAGGGACTGGTTTAGACCTGGGACACAAGGTGGGTGCAATTATCAGGTAGAACAGAAAACCAGGAGGCTCCGGACCTGGTATGGTAAGAGTTCAGTACCCCTGCCCAGTCCTGGTTTGTTACATCAGAGCTCTTTACATTAGTTTGTTAGTTACCTGGTAGACACCTCTAGAGCGCTAGTTACCTGGTTAGTTACTTGGTAGACACTGTTGGGGTTGCTGACTGTTGGGATGGTTTTGGGTTTCGGGTTGTGGGCAGGGCAGGGAGCAGATAGGCTGCTGCAGCTGCTATTCATGCTGGTGTCCCCGTCCTCCTCGTCGGAGCAGCCTGATTGGATCAAATCAAAGCTTTAACACTTCACAGTAAATGGATTCGATTATCTGGCCTGGGTTACCCCGGTGAGAGGAGTTTCACCGGTTGAAAAGTGGTTGTATTAGTTTTGAACGGGGCTGCCTCAAGGCGTGAGCCAGGTGCCCCGTTCAAAGCCTGCAGCTAAGTCGGTTCAAAACAAGTGACGTAGACTAGGCTAAATTATGTGGATAAGGAGTAGGAGTCTGTTAAAGGGAAAAGGGATTGGCGTCTTTATCAAAAGCGGTTGACGATCCCTGCCCTACTGGCTACAGTAAAACATAACTGTGGAACCTTCCAGAACAGTTAATTGGGAACTGCCTTCCAGTGAAAACTAGTTAGAACATTTTCAATAAAATACATGTTTGTGGACAATGCACCATCATGCTGCCTTGACGACAACATGACCAAGCTGCGCAGATTACTGTTTAATTTGAGAAGGACGCGCCTCCATCAGCGCTTTGACCAGTTACACCACGTGCCATAGACCGGTTCCCGCAGCTCAGCATAATCCAATCCGCCCATACACGTTGCAACACATTTGATAATCAGGGTAAGAAATACAAAATATTGGTCTGAGAAACAGAAAACATAAGACAGAAAACCAGAGCACCTGATTGGATGTCGGAGGCGGCCCGCTCCACTGCATTATGTATACGTCGGGGAAAACTCCTTGTCACCCTGGTGACATCCCTGCAGCTGCATCACACAGAAGGGAACGCTGCGCTCTCCGTACCTACACAGGAAACGCATCACAACATCTTCCTGCCACAACACAGTAGCCCCTTTCCCTGGGCTCAGGTTAACAAGCAGAGGGAGGTTCTAGCTGAGCCAGACCAATACATTTCTCAAACCTCTCCTCGTGCACCCCCCTCAGACTTCTCAGTTTTATTCTAGCCCTGAACTAGCTCACCTGATTTAAGTAGTCAAAAGCGTGATATTATTTGAATCAGGTGTGGTAGCTCTGAATGAATTAAATACAGGGGGTCCCTGTGGAGAGTTTAAAAGTTCTGGTCTAATAATCACAAGTAGCAGCTGGGGGTCTCCAAGGAGAGGTTTGAAAACCACTGGCCTAATCAACACAATCCTGGGTCATATTCATTAGCTCATTCTGTAAAAAAACTTTTGCAATGAACATGACCCCGGCTGGCTCCACCCTAATGAACATGTCTCCACAGCACCAGTTTGTGGATAACTGAGAAGCCGGGGTCGAGTAGAACCTTCTGGAACAGGTGTCAACTAGATTGAGTTGTTCTGGAGCTGAGGTTCGGGGGACGGAACACGTACACCACAAATTGAGCCATGAAGCCCAAACAGACATTGTATTTGACAATTTCAAACCTTGTATGGGAACATGTTCCCATACATCTATTTATGAGTGTTAATACTTGGGTATAGATTTCTTAAAATAGATCATTGAGGTGAATTCCAAGTGGGTTTTTAGTCTAATGTCTACATTTAACATGCCAAGGGGCTGAATTTGGCACACCAGTTGACAGTCTGCCCGAGAGGCTCCAGTAAGACATACCAGTACAGTAGTGCCTCAGTACAATAGCACTCACCTGCAGGACACTTCTCCAGGGTCGACCCAGATTGTCATCTCCCCGTGGCAACCCCAGGTCCTCGTAACAGACAGCACTACGTAAACACGCCCTCTCCAACACAGGGTCCCTCAGCTGAGCTCGGTTCATACGCAGGCACCTAACACATGCACAATGGTTATACACACCGGAACACAAAGCCAGAGACAATCTTGCCTATGTGTAGTTACTGACCGGTAGGCCTGTCCCTTGACAGGTGTGTGTAGTTACTGACCGGTAAGCCTGTCCCTTGACAGGTGTGTGTAGTTACTGACCGGTAGGCCTGTCCCTTGACAGGTGTGTGTAGTTACTGACCGGTAGGCCTGTCCCTTGACAGGTGTGTGTAGTTACTGACCGGTAGGCCTGTCCCTTGACAGGTGTGTGTAGTTACTGACCGGTAGGCCTGTCCCTTGACAGGTGTGTGTAGTTACTGACCGGTAGGCCTGTCCCTTGACAGGTGTGTGTGTAGTTACTGACCGGTAGGCCTGTCCCTTGACAGGTGTGTGTGTAGTTACTGACCGGTAGGCCTGTCCCTTGACAGGTGTGTGTAGTGTGTAGTTACTGACCGGTAGGCCTGTCCCTTGACAGGTGTGTGTGTAGTGTGTAGTTACTGACCGGGTAGGCCTGTCCCTTGTGTAGTTACTGACCGGTAGGCCTGTCCCTTGACAGGTGTGTGTAGTGTGTACTGACCGGTAGGCCTGTCCCTTGACAGGTGTGTGTAGTGTGTAGTTACTGACCGGTAGGCTTGTCCCTTGACAGGTGTGTGTAGTGTGTAGTTACTGACCGGTAGGCTTGTCCCTTGACAGGTGTGTGTAGTGTGTAGTTACTGACCGGTAGGCTTGTCCCTTGACAGGTGTGTGTAGTGTGTAGTTACTGACCGGTAGGCTTGTCCCTTGACAGGTGTGTGAGGGTACCAGTGGGTCTTGTAGGTGTCAAACAGGGCTGAGGTGAGGGCAGCAGCAAACTCCTCTCTGCTTTCAGCATCTAAACTACCATGGCGCTTCGCCAGCCGAGCAACGAAGAACACTGCTGCTGCAATCTCTTCCTTCATTGTTAGAACGTCAAACACCCTAACCTTAACACAACCTTGAGCCAACTACCTTAGCAACACAGACACTACTTAAAGGCTTAATTAAACTGCAGCTTTAGAAAACAAATGACAAAATGTCCCAATCCCTAGCAAACAAATCTGCTTTTAAATGTTAGCGTTTCTCTCTGAAATCTTCTAGATGACAGACAGTTCATTCAGCGCAGTTAGCAGCAGCTTCAGACCAGAACAAACAGATTCTATAGAAGAGCCTGTTGCTAAACACACCTCGTTTAAATCAGCTGTGTATGAGGGAAGAGCACAAGTGATGCGAGTTCCAATGTGATTGATTGATTGATTGATTGACAGCAGCCTGCGGTAGTACCTCTGATAGAAACAATGCACCATGGAGATAACCAGACTCAGTACCATCTCATTCATTGATATGTTAACCAGACTCAGTACCATCTCATTCATTCATATGGTAACCAGACTCAGTACCATGGACCGCTCTGTCTGTCAGAACCTTCACAGGTACCACTGTGTCTGTCAGAATCTTCACATGGACTGCTCTGTCTGTCAGAACCTTCACATGGACCACTCTGTCTGTCAGAACCTTCACAGGTACCACTCTGTCTGTCAGAACCTTCACAGGTACCGCTCTGTCTGTCAGAACCTTCACAGGTACCACTCTGTTTGTCAGAACCTTCACAGGTACCACTCTGTCTGTCAGAACCTTCACAGGTACCGCTCTGTCTGTCATAACCTTCACAGGTACCACTGTGTCTGTCAGAACCTTCACATGGACTGCTCTGTCTGTCAGAACCTTCAGAGGTACCACTCTGTTTGTCAGAACCTTCACAGGTACCACTCTGTTTGTCAGAACCTTCACAGGTACCACTGTGTCTGTCAGAACCTTCACAGGTACCACTGTGTCTGTCAGAACCTTCACATAGACCGCTCTGTCTGTCAGAACCTTCACAGGTACCAGTCTGTCTGTCAGAACCTACACATGGACCGCTCTGTCTGTCAGACCCTTCACATAGACCGCTCTGTCTGTCAGAACCTACACATGGACCTCTTGAACACCAAACCAACTTTCAAAAGTTCAGGCTATCCTAACTTAAAATTCTTTAAAACTTTTATCAACTATAACTAGACAAATGTGCATATATTTGCATAAATCAGCTCACCAACAGTGCCTCTTGAACCGTTCAAGCTAGAGACACCAAACCAACTTTCACATGTTCAAGCTAGCCTAACTTCAAATTCTTTACATTTTGTATCAACTATAACTATATACATTTGCATAAAATAACTCACCAACAGTAACTCTTGAAATGTTTAAGCTAGAGACACCAAACCAACTTTCTTATGTTCAGTCTATCCTGACTTCACATTCCTAAAAACATTTATAAACTACAAGCAGTGGTAATTTGCCCTAAATTAGCATAACACTTCATGGATTCAATGCCAAAAATGAGAACACGGTGGTAGACATTTTAATGCTAGCTCTCTTTAACCATTTCAGCTACAAACATTAAAACGACATTAAGATTTTCTAAACGTTTCAAAACAAGCTAGCAAGCACACCACAATTTCTTCAGGAAATATATTTTATAGTTAACATTATTATTACAAATAGAAGATTATCACTTCTCACAATGGTGCTCGTTTTGTAAAGTTAGATAAAGCTGAATCCATGATTTCCATGTTTTTGATGCCATTCCATTTGCTCTGTTCCAGACATTATTATGAGCCGTCCTCCCCTCAGCAGCCTCCACTGGTATGGGCATAGGCAGACGTTGCAATTGGCCTATTCTACAATGACATTCAATATGCTACCAACTTTGATTGAGAAATGATGACATCGTTTAAAAACGACATTTTGCGCTCCCTCACCTTAAAAAACATCACCACACCACTGGAATGGAAGGAAATGTGACAATGCACGGTGGACTGTTCGGATGCTGTTAAATTATGTTGTTACTATGAAACCCATTGAACAAATGCCTGTGTCCCCCATGGAAATCAATTGCCTGGTCTGGTGCCAGCCCTGAGTTTAGTCAAAAGGCTAGTGAGAGTTAACACATAGCAACTGTTTATGAGAATAATAGGCAAGAAATAATAACGCATAATTACTGTTGCTGAGAATATAAACTTAACACCTAGTTACCATTGTTGAGAATATAGACTTAACACCTAGTTACCATTGTTGAGAATATAGACTTAACACCTAGTTACCATTGTTGAGAATATAGACTTAACACTAGTCACTGTTGTTGAGAATATAGACTTAACTCTAATTACTGTTGTTGAGAATATAGACTTAACACCTAGTTACCATTGTTGAGAATATAGACTTAACACCTAGTCACTGTTGTTGAGAATATAG
Source organism: Oncorhynchus tshawytscha (assembly GCF_018296145.1). Classification (NCBI taxonomy): domain Eukaryota; kingdom Metazoa; phylum Chordata; class Actinopteri; order Salmoniformes; family Salmonidae; genus Oncorhynchus; species Oncorhynchus tshawytscha. The sequence continues at coordinate 57,633 of NW_024608538.1, forward strand.
ACTTAACTCTAATTACTGTTGTTGAGAATATAGACTTAACACCTAGTCACTGTTGTTGAGAATATAGACTTCACACCTAGTCACTGTTGTTGAGAATACAGGCAAAAAATGTTAACACCTAGTTACTGTTGTTGAGAATACAGGCAAAAAATGCAGCTCCTAGTAACTCACTGGCTTGTCTTCAGTGGTCTCCTCTGCTCTGGCGCATGTTGGGGCTTGTGTGTAGGCAGTGTTGTTAGCTGATTGTCTAAACACACTGCAATTACGAACCATACTGCCAACATAACATATTTTATACCACGTTCTAATATGTAATTCTGTTTCAGACACACGCACACACAATAATAGTGTCCCATGTAATTCCCCCCCTCATTCCCTATGCAACACACACTATAATAGTGTCCCATGTATTCACAGTCACCTGGCAGAAAACCGGTGTCCTCCTGGAGCGTCCTGTCGCCTTGGTAACAGACGCGCTCTCCGCACTTCCGGGTTTCCAAAAACGTAACATTTCTTACAGTGTATCATCTCCTCATTTAGCTAGGTAGCAATATCAATGTTCGTCTGTGGCTCGGTTACTTTATAATATTGATGATTCGGTGATATCCGCTCTGTTGTTGGTTGGTAAAAAACACACTGGCTATCGTAATGTTTGAGTCAGAGCCCCGGGCTGGGATAACGGAGGAGGAGGAGAGGAGAGAGGCAGAGCAGCTAGAGACAGAGTTGGATAAATACTTCTTCACGGTGTTTGACGGCTCGTCTCCTGAAGATGTGTCTCACGCCAAGCAGCTGTGGACCTCTTTGTCACTGCTGCCTCCGCTAGAGTCACGCCTGGTCAACGCAGACATCCGCCAGAGGCTGCCGATAGCCCGGACAAACCACGAGACACTTCTGGTAGTCGGTAAGGTAAAGTTAGCCCGGACAAACCACGGGACACTTCTGGTAGTCGGTAAGGTAAAGTTAGCCCGGACAAACCACGAGACACTTCTGGTAGTCGGTAAGGTAAAGTTAGCCCGGACAAACCACGAGACACTTCTGGTAGTCGGTAAGGTAAAGTTAGCCCGGACAAACCACGAGACACTTCTGGTAGTCGGTAAGGTAAAGTTAGCCCGGACAAACCACGGGACACTTCTGGTAGTCGGTAAGGTAAAGTTAGCCCGGACAAACCATGTTGAGACACTTCTGGTAGTCGGTAAGGTAACGTTAGCCCGGACAAACCAAGATACACTTCTGGTAGACACTTCTGGTAGTCAGTAAGGTAAAGCCCCGGACAAACCATGTTGAGACACTTCTTGGTGGTCGGTAAGGTAAAGTTAGCCCGGACAAACCATGATGAGACACTTCTGGTAGTCGGTAAGGTAGCCCGGACAAACCAAGAGACACTTCTGGTAGTCGGTAAGGTAAAGTTAGCCCGGACAAACCATGATGAGACACTTCTGGTAGTCGGTAAGGTAGCCCGGACAAACCAAGAGACACTTCTGGTAGCCCGGACAAACCATGATGAGACACTTCTGGTAGTCGGTAAGGTAGCCCGGACAAACCATGATGAGACACTTCTGGTAGTCTGTAAGGTAGCCCGGACAAACCAAGAGACACTTCTGGTAGTCGGTAAGGTAAAGTTAGCCCGGACAAACCATGATGAGACACTTCTGGTAGTCGGTAAGGTAAAGTTAGCCCGGACAAACCATGATGAGACACTTCTGGTAGTCGGTAAGGTAAAGTTAGCCTGGACAAACCATGATGAGACACTTCTGGTAGTCGGTAAGGTAGCCCGGACAAACCATGATGAGACACTTCTGGTAGTCGGTAAAGTTAGCCCGGCCAATCCATGATGAGGCTCTTCTGGTAGTCGGTAAGGTAAAGTTAGCCCGGACAAACCATGATGAGACTCTTCTGGTCGTCGGTAAGGTAAAGTTAGCCCGGCCAATCCATGATGAGACTCTTCTGGTGGTTGGTAAGGTAACGTTAGCCCGGACAAACCATGCGAGGCACACTGCTCGGTTCACCTGCTGTCACACTCTTATTTCTGATGCAATATTTTTTCCCCTATGAGATATTTAGTTATACTAGTACAGGACTGTGTATTGTGTAACATATGCAGCCTCCTGTGTTCTACCTCCTGGATAGGCTAGATCAGTGGCTCCCAAACATGGAGTCGGGACCCCATGAGGTCCCCTGGAAATATTTAATCTTATCATCAATCAAATTAAGAAAATGTCTTTCCTCAAATGGGTATAGAATAAAACATTTGAGTGTCAACTAAGAACCTTTTGCATGATTATGAACTTTAATGTCATTATTGTGTGTTGGGAGTGCGTGAACTAATATTGAGTGGATATGAACACACAGCTTTAACTAGGGAATTAACCTTTTCATTTCATTTCGAGACACCAGTGCCTGCATTTATACCCCTGCATTTCTAGTCTCAATTTGAGGTCACGTGCCGAAACAATTAAATAACCTTTTATTTTTCCTTTTTAGACACCAATGCTGCTCTCAAACCATCTTCTTCTGACCATAGTAAGTATACAGCCATTCCTTAGATATCACAGTCATAAAGACATCAATATATATATATATATATGTGTGTGTGTGTGTGTGTGTGTGTGTGTGTAGGGTTGGGTAGGTTATTTTCTTTGCAGTTATTAGTTACTTGTCACCAACAAAAAGGTAAACAATAGGTCTATAGCAAATGCAGCATATGGCATTCATTTTTTACATGTGAATATCACTTTTTAGTAGTGCTCAAAGTATGCCATTCCATGAGCGCAGCATTTATTCTTCATAAGCATTTTGTTACACTTGCAATAACATCTGCTAACCATGTGTATGTGACCAATATTTTTGATTTGTCCAAAATTGTAATCAGTAACTGTAATAATTTTTGTTGGTGGAAGGAGAGGAGGACCAAAGTGCAGCGTGGTATGTATCATAACACTGTTAATCCAGAATGAATACGAACAAAAACAACAAATGGTAAACGACGTTCTGACAGGTGCAACAAACACGAACCAGAAAATAACTACCCACAACTCAAAATGGGAAAACAGGCTACCTAAGTATGGTTCTCAATCAGAGACAACGATAGACAGCTGCCTCTGATTGAGAACCATACCAGGCCAGACACATAGAAGAACAAAACCTAGACCTACAACATAGAATACCCACCCACATCACACCCTGATCAAACTAAAAATAGAAACATACAAAGCAATCTACGGTCAGGGCGTGACAGTAACGTAACTTTTAGATTACCCAAACTCAGTAACGTAATCTGATTACATTCAGTTACTTTTAGATTACTTTCCCCTTAAGAGGTGTTAGAAGAAGACCTGTATGTTACCAATTGAACAACATCTATTGCAGGATAAATCAATGTTAAGGTTTACGTAGCTGGTCATATATGGATGTAACATGTTACATTATGGGTTGGTTATGTAGGCTTCTTCTAACACATCGCTTTCTACTACATATAATAATACAATTCAATTATATCTTTACATTAAAACCAAAGTCTATCAGAATTCCAGTCATTCCAATAAATGTTATACCCTTTGATCTTCAAGAACAGGATTTGGAAATATGGAAGTATAGATTAGCCAAATTGTTCTACCTGAGCATGACCGCAAAACTAAGGACTTATTAGCCAGCCCTACTCTGTTGTTTATGATTGTGTTGTCATGGAGGACTGATTGGGCTCATTGATTCGAGTTGAAAATGAATGCTGATGGAATGGCATGCTTTCAGCACTACTGAAAAGGGCTATTTACATGTGAAGCATGAATGTCATATGCTGGATTTGCTATAGGCCTCTTGTTTACCTTTTTGTTGGTGACACTTTGATATCTTGATAATATGCAGCTGTTTAAAGGGCAAGTCCACAGATGAAATAATAACAAAATGGTTGCCCCGCCTGTTTTGGTAAAACGCTGAGGGAAGGGCCTGAGAAATGTAACCACTCTCAGATTAATAGACAGAGCTGATGTAACCACTCTAATAGACAGAGCTGAGGGATGGGCCTGGAGAAATGTAACCACTCAGATTAATAGACAGAGCTGAGGGACGGGCCTGGAGAAATGTAACCACTCTAATAGACAGAGCTGAGGGATGGGCCTGGAGAAATGTAACCACTCTCAGATTAATAGACAGAGCTGAGGGACGGGCCTGGAGAAATGTAACCACTCTAATAGACAGAGCTCTGGAGAAATGTAACCATTAATAGACAGAGCTGAGGGACGGGCCTGGAGAAATGTAACCACTCTCAGATTAATAGACAGAGCTGAGGGACGGGCCTGGAGAAATGTAACCACTCAGATTAATAGACAGAGCTGAGGGATGGGCCTGGAGAAATGTAACCACTCAGATTAATAGACAGAGCTGAGGGATGGGCCTGGAGAAATGTAACCACTCTAATAGACAGAGCTGAGGATGGGCCTGGAGAAATGTAACCACTCTCAGATTAATAGACAGAGCTGTGGATGCAAGGACTGACCATCCATGATACCAAAATTATTGTTTTAGCCATGTTATGAGTTTACATTTACAATGTTTACAAACACATTTATATATAAACAATCTTATATTTTGTTTTATCACGAAGTGTGACAGTTGAACTAAGCTCATGAGGCATTTATAAGTTATATTCTTCAAGAATCAATGGAGATATAAATTATATATATTTATATAAGTCCAAAAATGAATGTAGCAACTACAGGTTGTCCCTTTAAGTCTATCAGAAGTGTGGGAGTTTGAGCTTGTGTCCATCAGGCCAATGGATTTATTTATTTTATCAGCATTAATTAGACTGAGCAATAAAAGCCCCACTGTTATTCCATAGGCTGGGATCTGCACTATGCAGCTGTTATTCTATAGGCTGGGATCCACACTATGCAGCTTTTATTCCATAGGCTGGGATCCGCACTAGGCAGCTGTTATTCCATAGGCTGGGATCTGCACCATGCAGCTGTTATCCCATAGGCTGGGATCTGCACTATGCAGCTGTTATCCCATAGGCTGGGATCTGCACTATGCAGCTGTTATCCCATAGGCTGGGATCTGCACTATGCAGCTGTTATCCCATAGGCTGGGATCCACACTATGCAGCTGTTATTCTATAGGCTGGGACCCGCACTATGCAGCTGCTATTCTATAGGCTGGGATCCTCACTATACAGCTGTTATTCCATAGGCTGGGATCTGCACTATACAGCTGTTATTCTATAGGCTGGGATCCACACTATACAGCTGTTATTCCATAGGCTGGGAACTGCACTATGCAGCATTCTATGCAGCTGTTATTCTATAGGCTGGGATACAGCATTCCATACTGGGATGCAGCTGTTATTCTATAGGCTGGGATCCACACTATGCAGCTGTTAGTCTATAGGCTGGGATCCACACTATGCAGCTGTTATTCTATAGGCTGGGATCCACACTATGCAGCTGTTGCAAGAGCACATTTTTCACTGGCTGTCCACTGGTTTAAAAAACAGCTTAAACCTCTTGAATTCAACCACAATCCGTAAGGCACAAATAGCTAAATGAGAGAGCAGCAGTGTGATTCACATCAATGCACTATGTAGATATCAATAGTAAGTGATATCCGTATCACCGTAGACTACACCACTGCTGTCATCATTACCTCCAAGCATTTTTATTTTTTACCTTTATTTAACTAGGCAAGTCAGTTAAGAACAAATTCTTATTTTCAATGACAGCCTAGGAACCGTGAGTTAACTGCCTGTTCAGGGGCAGAACGACAGATTTGTATCTTGTCAGCTCGGGATTTGAACTTGCAACCTTGCGGTTTCTAGTCCAAAGCTCTAATCACTAGGCTACCCTGCTGCCCTTTGTTTAGTCAAGTTGGATCATCTTTGGATGCCGACAGCAGTCGCACCATTGGAAGACATATCTTGGACTGTGACCTACAAAAGCCTTTTCCTGCTCTTTTCCCACGATCCATCAAACACATTTGGTGTGTCATCATAGTGGTCTCTGTCATCATAGTGGTCTCTGACATCATAGTGGTCTCTGACATCATAGTGGTCTCTGACATCATAGTGGTCTCTGACATCATAGTGGTCTCTGACATCATAGTGGTCTCTGACATCATAGTGGTCTCTGATTGGTGGTCAGACTCGCTCAGGTGCAACAAACATAAACTTGCGCCATTTTTTTCAATGCTGATTTGAATGTCATTGAGAAAACAGAGTAGTGTCAATTTAAACATTATCCTCCAAGTAATAATCTAGTTTTTCTAAAGCATCTGTAATCTGATTATAATATATTTGCTGGTAACGTAACGGATTACAGTTACTGGGTTTTTGTCATCCCTTACATGTTATCCATTACTCCCCAACCCTGTGTGTGTGAAACAGGAGAGAGGCTGCAGGAGGTTCGCCATCAGAAGCAGAGACAGGAGGACAGGCTGCAGGAGGTTCGCCATCAGAAGCAGAGACAGGAAGAGAGACAGAGATACATGGACATGGTGAGAGGAAACGACCCGGGGGTGTGTGTGTTAGAGTAGAGGTGGTAGTGACCAGTGATATAGTGGTCTCTGATGGTCCATCCATCTGATGTGTAGACCTTTAACTGATTACACAGAGAGAGGGGCTATAGGGGGATGGTGAATTAATTGACTGAAAGCTTGACTCGGGTATCTCATACTGTCTCAAGACACACACACACACACACACACGTGCCCACACAGCATATTCCTAATGGTCTATCAGTCAGTGAAAGACTGTCTCTCTCTCTGTCTCCCTCCTGTAAATCAACCTTATAGCCTGTTTACTAATTACTGCTACTGCCGCACACTGGGCTTCAACATTACTGACTGTACGTGTGTGTGTGTGTGTGTGTGTGTGTGTGTGTGTGTGTGAGTGAATGAGGGGCAGGGCTGGGAACCGGTTAATAACATAATTTTACGTTCCAGGCAGTTTTTCCCAGTCCCACAAGAAACTCAACAAAGCGTCTATGCAAAGCTCTTACTGTCACTCAGAAACGTATTCCAGTGTCTGTCTGCCTGCCAGTTGAACATCTTTTCCAGTGTCTTGTCTGCCTGCCAGTTGAACATCTTTTCCAGTGTCTTGTCTGCCTGCCAGTTGAACATCTTTCCAGTGTCTGTCTGCCTGCCAGTTGAACATCTTTTCCAGTGTCTTGTCTGCCTGCCAGTTGAACATCTTTTCCAGTGTCTTGTCTGCCTGCCAGTTGAACATCTTTTCCAGTGTCTGTCTGCCTGCCAGTTGAACATCTTTTCCAGTGTCTGGTCTGCCCTGCCAGTTGAACATCTTTTCCAGTGCCTGTCTGCCTGCCAGTTGAACATCTTTTCCAGTGTCTGTCTGCCCGCCAGTTGAACATCTTTTCCAGTGTCTGTCTGTCTGCCAGCCAGCTGAACATCTTTTTTCATTGTCGGCTTGCCCCTCCCTCCGTAGCATAGTCTACTGTAGCCCCTCCCCCTCCGTAGTATAAGTCTACAGCCCTCCCCCTCCGTTGCATAGTCTACTGTAGCCCCTCCCCCCTCCATTGCATAGTCTACTGTAGTCCCTCCCCTCCGTTGCATGTCTACTGTAGAACCTCTACTGTAGCCCCTGTTATTTAATGGGAGCCTCTCCAACATAATCCAGGTGGGTAGAATCAGGAATTCCCAGGGCAGCTGTCTAGGCCCCTTACTTTTTTCAATCTTTACATGACATCCCTCTGGCTTTGAGTAAAGCCAGAGGGTCTATGTATGCAAATGATTCAACACTATACACGTCAGCTACTGCAGCGACTGAAATGACTGCAACACTTAACAAAGAGCTGCAGTTAGTTTCAGAACGGGTGAAAAGGAATAAGTTAGTCCTAAATATTTCTAAAACTAAAAGCATTGTATTTGGGACAAATCATTCACTAAACTTCAACTACATCTCATAATGAATAATGTGGAAATTGAGCAAATTGAGGTGACTAAAGTGCTTGAGTATCCCTGGATTGGAAACTGTCTTGGTCAAAACATATTGATACAACAGTAGCTAAGATGGGGAGAAGTCTGTCCATAATAAAGCGCTACTCTGCCTTCTTAACAGCACTATCAACAAGACAGGCCCTACAGGCCCTAGTTTCTACCTTCTTAACAGCACTATCAACAAGGCAGGTCCTACAGGCTCTAGTTTCTACCTTCTTAACAACACTATCAACAAGGCAGGCCCTACAGGCCCTAGTTTCTACCTTCTTAACAACACTATCAACAAGGCAGGCCCTAGTTTCTAACTTCTTAACAGCACTATCAACAAGGCAGGTCCTACAGGCTCTAGTTTCTACCTTCTTAACAACACTATCAACAAGGCAGGTCCTACAGGCCCTAGTTTCTGCCTTCTTAACAGCACTATCAACAAGGCAGGTCCTACAGGCCCTAGTTTCTACCTTCTTAACAACACTATCAACAAGGCAGGTCCTACAGGCTCTAGTTTTGTCACACCTGGACTACTGTTCAGTCGTGTGGTCATGTGCCACAAAGAGGGACTTGGTAAAATTGCAGTTGTCTCAGAACAGGGCAACATGACTGGCCTTTGGATGTACACAGAGAGCTAACATTAATGACATGCATGTCAATCTCTTGGCTCAAAGTGGAAGAGAGATTGACTTCATCACTACTTGTTTTTGTATGAAGTGTTGACAAGCTGAATGCACTGAGCTGCATGTTCAAAATACTAACACACAGCTAGTAGTGGTGATGGTATTATACA
>NW_024608539.1:0-32500 GCF_018296145.1 Oncorhynchus tshawytscha
CAGTAATGCATTACGGCAGTGTTACGTTACTACACGAATAGGAAATGCACATGCACACTGGGGTGCCGGGAACTGTAGAGCACGAGGGGTTTTGACTAAACGAAAACTAACTGTACTCCCGTCTCCTGCCTGGTCATTTCTCCACAACACAAATATTACACCCATCAGACTACCCCTGGTGACATCTATCCAATCAGAGTACCCATGGTGACATCTATCCAATCAGAGTACCCCTGGTGACAATCCAACCAGTAGTACCCCTGGTGACATCTATCCAATCAGAGTACCCCTGGTGACATCTATCCAATCAGAGTACCCCTGGTGACATCTATCCAATCAGATCCAATCAGAGTACCCCTGGTGACATCTATCCAATCAGAGTACCCCTGGTGACATCTATCCAATCAGAGTACCTGGTGACATCTATCCAATCAGAGTACCCCTGGTGACATCTATCCAATCAGAGTACCCTGGTGACATCTATACCCCATCTATCCAAGTACCCCTGGTGACATCTATCCAATCAGAGTACCCCTGGTGACATCTATCCAATCAGAGTACCCTTGACATCTATCCAATCAGAGTACCCCTGGTGACATCTATCCAATCAGAGTACCCCTGGTGACATCTATCCAATCAGAGTACCCCTGGTGACATCTATCCAACCAGAGTACCCCTGGTGACATCTATCCAATCCTGGTGACATCTATCCTCAGAGTACCCCTGGTGACAGTCTACCTATCAGAGTACCCCTGGTGACATCTATCCTGTCAGAGTACCCCTGGTGACATCTATCCAATCAGAGTACACCTGGTGACATCTATCCTACCAGAGTACCACTGGTGACATCTATCCAATCAGAGTACCCCTGGTGACATCTATCCTGTCAGAGTACCCCTGGTGACATCTATCCTGTCAGAGTAACCCTGGTGACATCTATCCAATCAGAGTACCCCTAGTGACATCTATCCAATCAGAGTACCCCTGGTGACATCTATCCAATCAGAGTACCCCTGGTGACATCTATCCAACCAGAGTAACCCTGGTGACATCTATCCAACCAGAGTAACCCTGGTGACATCTATCCAACCAGAGTACCCTGGTGAGATCTATCCTACCAGAGTACCACTGGTGACATCTATCCAATCAGAGTACCCCTGGTGACATCTATCCAATCAGAGTACCCCTGGTGACATCTATCCTACCAGAGTACCCCTGGTGACATCTATCCAATCAGAGTACCCCTGGTGACATCTATCCAATCAGAGTACCCCTGGTGACATCTATCCAACCAGTTACCTATCAGAGTACCACTGGAGACATCTATCCAACCAGTTACCTACCAGAGTACCCCTGGTGACATCTATCCAATCAGAGTACCCCTGGTGACATCTATCCAATCAGAGTACCCCTGGTGACATCTATCCAATCAGAGTACCCCTGGTGACATCTATCCTACCAGAGTACCCCTGGTGACATCTATCCTACCAGAGTACCCCTGGTGACATCTATCCAACCAGAGTACCCCTGGTGACATCTATCCAACCAGAGTACCACTGGTGACATCTATCCTACCAGAGTACCACTGGTGACATCTATCCAATCAGAGTACCCCTGGTGACATCTATCCAACCAGTTACCTATCAGAGTACCCCTGGTGACATCTATCCAACCAGAGTACCCCTGGTGACATCTATCCAACAGACATGCCCTAGCTGAGTGGGAAACAGAGGCTCTATATCCAAAAGTACTTATTGAGACATGCCCTAGCTCAGTGGGAAACAGAGGCTCTATATCCAAAAGTACTTATTGAGACATGCCCTAGCTGAGTGGGAAACAGAGGCTCTATATCCAAAAGTACTTATTGAGACATGCCCTAGCTCAGTGGGAAACAGAGGCTCTATATCCAAAAGTACTTATTGAGACATGCCCTAGCTGTGTGGGAAACAGAGGCTCTATATCCAAAAGCACTTATTGAGACATGCCCTAGCTGAGTGTGAAACGGTGTGGCTCTATATCCAAAAGCACTTATTGAGACATGCCCTAGCTCAGTGGGAAACAGTGTGGCTCTATATCCAAAAGCACTTATTGAGACATGCCCTAGCTGAGTGGGAAACAGTGTGGCTCTATATCCAAAAGTACTTATTGAGACATGCCCTAGCTGTGTGGGAAACAGAGGCTCTATATCCAAAAGCACTTATTGAGACATGCCCTAGCTGAGTGGGAAACAGAGGCTCTATCACAGAGTATTAAAATAGATGTCACGTAGCTGTCGGACTAGGTTCAAAATGATGTGAATATGAATCAATATGATCCTATTAGAATGATTGTATATATTATCTGTGGGGATTATTTAGTGGGTAGATAATATCAAAATGACTTTGTAATGTTGTCTGGAATGATTTAATAAAATATATATCTAAAAAAGCTCTGGCGAAGGCCTTGAGGCCGATACGTGTTAAAGATTAGTGATACTATATCAAGAGCAGCGTGCAGGTTTCTGCTTTTCTCTCATCTTATTCAACTGTTACCAGGCACCTGCAAAAAGAAAGGATCGCTCAGATGTGCGAGTGCCTTCTGAATGTTCACAGGAAATCTGGACGGCCATTTAATTCAAATGTCCACCCTGGTCGACTGACCGGCTTCCCAGACTGCCTCCAGTCTTTAACATGTTCCTCAATGTATCCTGTATTAGTGTACCACGTTTGACGCTTATATCATAAAATGGAACAATTATTTCAACTGTCCGCTGGACTCCAGTAGACAGCTCATTAGAGGGCGAGATCGCACAGCAGTGACTAAGGTGAGGGCCTACGGCACGGCGCGCACACACACACACACACTAGAGCCTTGCACAGGTATGAATTATAAGCCCGAGCCCTACCCACAACGTTTAGGCCCTACTCTAACCCAGTTCCGATTGCTTTTCCAAATTGAAAAGGCCCGAAACCAGAAATACCTTCCTCTATCAGCAAATCCATTAGCTGCTCCTCTGTCTGTCACTCTCTCCCAGCACGCAGCTCGCTCTGCTCATGGCGGCTCTGCGTCTCCACGGCAACGGCTCCGCTTGGGCTGCTCTGCTCAATGAAGAGACATGAGAGAGCAGAGAGCTGTTAGATACCGTTGGTCACTCTAAACGCCGACAAAAACTACAGGAACGCAACTCTTTTCTGTGAAATCGTTTCTCCTGTCTTCTATCTGACGAGGTTGAAGCACTTCGGACAACATGACCTTAAATATGACCTTAGAACGTAGTCAATGGCTCCGCCTCAAAATGTTAGTGATACCCGGACCCAGCCCGTACCCTGGTTAGTGATACCCGGACCCAGCCCGTACCCTAGTTAGTGATACCCGGACCCAGCCGTACCCTAGTTAGTGATACCCGGACCCAGCCCGTACCCTAGTTAGTGATACCCGGACCCAGCCCGTACCCTAGTTAGTGATACCCGGACCCAGCCAGTACCCTAGTTAGTGATACCCGGACCCTGCCCGTACCCTAGTTAGTGATACCGGACCCAGCCCGTACCTAGTTAGTGATACCCGGACCCAGCCCGTACCCTAGTTAGTGATACTCGGACCCAGTCCGTACCCTAGTTAGTGATATCCGGACCCAGCCCGTACCCTAGTTAGTGATACCCGGACCCAGCCCGTACCCTAGTTAGTGATACCCGGACCCAGCCCGTACCCTAGTTAGTGATACCCGGACCCAGCCCGTACCCTAGTTAGTGATACCCGGACCCAGCCCGTACCTAGTTAGTGATACCCGGACCCAGCCCGTACCTAGTTAGTGATACCCGGACCCAGCCCGTTCCTAGTTAGTGATACCCGGACCCAGCCCGTACCCTGGTTAGTGATACCCGGACCCAGCCCGTTACCTGGTTAGTGATACCCGGACCCAGCCCGTACCCTAGTTAGTGATACCCGGACCCAGCCCGTACCCTAGTTAGTGATACCCGGACCCAGCCCGTACCCTAGTTAGTGATACCCGGACCCAGCCCGTACCCTGGTTAGTGATACCCGGACCCAGCCCGTACCTAGTTAGTGATACCCGGACCCAGCCCGTTCCCTAGTTAGTGATACCCGGACCCAGCCCGTACCTAGTTAGTGATACCCGGACCCAGACCGTACCCTAGTTAGTGATACCCGGACCCAGACCGTACCCTAGTTAGTGATACCCGGACCCAGCCCGTACCCTAGTTAGTGATACCCGGACCCAGCCCGTTCCCTAGTTAGTGATACCCGGACCCAGCCCGTACCCTAGTTAGTGATACCCGGACCCAGCCCGTACCCTAGTTAGTGATACCCGGACCCAGCCCGTACCCTAGTTAGTGATACCCGGACCCAGCCCGTACCCTAGTTAGTGATACCCGGACCCAGCCCGTACCCTAGTTAGTGATACCCGGACCCAGCCCGTACCCTAGTTAGTGATACCAGGACCCAGCCCGTACCCTGGTTAGTGATACCCGGACCCAGCCCGTACCTAGTTAGTGATACCCGGACCCAGCCCGTACCCTAGTTAGTGATACCCGGACCCAGTCCGTACCCTGGTTAGTGATACCCGGACCCAGCCCATACCCTGGTTAGTGATACCCGGACCCAGTCCGTACCCTGGTTAGTGACACCCAGACCCAGCCCGTACCCTGGTTAGTGACACCCGGACGCAGCCTGTACCCTTTTTAGTGACACCCGGACCCAGCCTGTACCCTATGTTAGTGATAAAAAAACAGGCCCTACTCCGCCCTAACCTGATGTATCATGTCAGGGCACGTCGGGATCAGGTCAGGGCTCTAACACAAATACACTGCAGTGATGCTCTGTATCTCACTGGCTGTGTGTTCGAGTGTGTTTCTCTTAGATCTACCTCTACATGTCAGTGTGTTGTATATCTATGTATCCTGTCTCTTAGATCTACATGTCCGTGTGTTGTATATCTATGTATCCTGTCTCTTAGATCTACATGTCCGTGTGTTGTATATCTATGTATCCTGTCTCTTAGATCTACCTCTACATGTCTGTGTATGACAGGGGTACAGTACACATAGCTATCTCCTAGAGAAGCAGCTCCATAACGAGGCGGGGCAGCTCCATAACGAGGCGGGGCAGCTCCATAACGAGGCGGGGCAGCTTCTTAATGCTACTCAGCTGCGTGTAACAGATGTTTTTACTTCGTTTGTCGTCTCTTGCCAGATTCCATCCCTCTTCTCTGGTGGCTACTACCTCCTACTACCTCCTACTACCTCCTACTACCTCCTACTACCTCCTACTACCTCCCAGGACTCACACACCAAGTCCCGCCCCCTGTCACTACAGCAGCTGGCTGTTGGATTCACTCAGTCAGTCTGCATGCCTCTGCTCCCTAGGCTAACTCCGCTGATCGCTAGGCCAACTCCGCTGATCGCTAGGCCAACTCCGCTGATCGCTAGGCCAACTCCGCTGATCGCTAGGCCAACTCCGCTGATCGCTAGGCCAACTCCGCTGCTCCCTAGGCCAACTCCGCTGATCGCTAGGCCAACTCCGCTGATCGCTAGGCCAACTCCGCTACTCCCTAGGCCAACTCCGCTGATCCCTAGGCCAACTCCGCTGATCCCTAGGCCAACTCCGCTGATCCCTAGGCCAACTCCGCTGATCCCTAGGCCAACTCCGCTGATCCCTAGGCCAACTCCGCTGATCCCTAGGCCAACTCCGCTGATCCCTAGGCCAACTCCGCTGATCCCTAGGCCAACTCCGCTGATCCCTAGGCCAACTCCGCTGATCCCTAGGCCAACTCCGCTGATCCCTAGGCCAACTCCGCTGATCCCTAGGCCAACTCCGCTGATCCTAGGCCAACTCCGCTGATCCCTAGGCCAACTCCGCTGATCCCTAGGCCAACTCCGCTGATCCCTACTCCGCTGATCCCTAGGCCAACTCCGCTGATCCCTAGGCCAACTCCGCTGATCCCTAGGCCAACTCCGCTGATCCCTAGGCCAACTCCGCTGATCCCTAGGCCAACTCCGCTGATCCCTAGGCCAACTCCGCTGATCCCTAGGCCAACTCCGCTGATCCCTAGGCCAACTCCGCTGATCCCTAGGCCAACTCCGCTGATCCCTAGGCCAACTCCGCTGATCCCTAGGCCAACTCCGCTGATCCCTAGGCCAACTCCGCTGATCCCTAGGCCAACTCCGCTGATCCCTAGGCCAACTCCGCTGATCCCTAGGCCAACTCCGCTGATCCCTAGGCCAACTCCGCTGATCCCTAGGCCAACTCCGTCAAGAAACAAGAACCTGTTTTCAACCTTGTTTCTTTATACACATCCACAGTGTGTATTATACTATAAGTTTGTCTTTCTCTCTGCAAAACGGTAGTTAGTCTTAGCAAGCAAAAAATAAATAATATGTTACCAACTAGCTAAATGAACTGAGCTAGCAAAGACTACAGAGCCAGGAGGACAAATCTGTCTAGCAAAGACTACAGAGCCAGGAGGACAAATCTGTCTAGCAAAGACTACAGAGCCAGGAGTACAAATCTGTCTAGCAAAGACTACAGAGCTAGGAGGACAAATCTGTCTAGCAAAGACTACAGGGCTAGGAGGACAAATCTGTCTAGCAAAGACTGTGGAGCCAGGAGGACAAATCAGGCTTGCAAAGATTGTGGAGCCAGGAGGACAAATCTGTCTAGCAAAGACTACAGAGTCAGGAGGACAAATCAGGCTTGCAAAGACTGTGGAGCCAGGAGGACAAATCTGTCTAGCAAAGACTACAGGGCTAGGAGGACAAATCTGTCTAGCAAAGACTGTGGAGCCAGGAGGACAAATCAGGCTTGCAAAGATTGTGGAGCCAGGAGGACAAATCTGTCTAGCAAAGACTACAGAGTCAGGAGGACAAATCAGGCTTGCAAAGACTGTGGAGCCAGGAGGACAAATCTGTCTAGCAAAGAGTACAGAGCTAGGAGGACAAATCTGTCTAGCAAAGACTGTGGAGCCAGGAGGACAAATCTGTCTAGCAAAGACTAGAGCCAGGAGGACAAATCTGTCTAGCAAAGACTACAGAGCCAGGAGGACAAATCTGTCACATCTATTGCAACGTAACCAAGTTCCTCTGCGAACACTGTGGTTTCTACTGCTACTATACCTGACCTGGTGCTGTGGTTTCTACTATACCCGGTGCTGCGGTTTCTACTACACCTGACCCGGTGCTGCGGTTTCTACTACACCTGACCCGGTGCTGCGGTTTCTACTACACCTGACCCGGTGCTGCGGTTTCTACTACACCTGACCCGGTGCTGCGGTTTCTACTACACCTGACCCGGTGCTGCGGTTTCTACTACACCTGACCCGGTGCTGCGGTTTCTACTACACCTGACCCGGTGCTGCGGTTTCTACTACACCTGACCCGGTGCTGCGGTTTCTACTACACCTGACCCGGTGCTGCGGTTTCTACTACACCTGACCCGGTGCTGCGGTTTCTACTACACCTGACCCGGTGCTGCGGTTTCTACTACACCTGACCCGGTGCTGCGGTTTCTACTACACCTGACCCGGTGCTGCGGTTTCTACTATACCTGACCCGGTGCTGCGGTTTCTACTATACCTGACCCGGTGCTGCGGTTTCTACTATACCTGACCCGGTGCTGCGGTTTCTACTATACCTGACCCGGTGCTGCGGTTTCTACTATACCTGACCCGGTGCTTCGGTTTCTACTATACCTGACCCGGTGCTTCGGTTTCTACTATACCTGACCCGGTGCTGCGGTTTCTACTATACCTGACCCGGTGCTGCGGTTTCTACTATAACTGACCCGGTGCTGCGGTTTCTACTATACCTGACCGTGTGCTGCGGTTTCTACTATACCTGACCCGGTGCTGTGGTTTCTACTACACCTGACCCGGTGCTGTGGTTTCTACTATACCTGACCCGGTGTTGTGGTTTCTACTATACCTGACCCGGTGCTGTGGTTTCTACTACACCTGACCCGGTGCTGTGGTTTCTACTACACCTGACCCGGTGCTGTGGTTTCTACTACACCTGACCCGGTGCTGTGGTTTCTACTATACCTGACCCGGTGTTGTGGTTTCTACTATACCTGACCCGGTGCTGTGGTTTCTACTACACCTGACCCGGTGCTGTGGTTTCTACTACACCTGACCCGGTGCTGTGGTTTCTACTATACCTGACCCGGTGCTGTGGTTTCCTGGTCATTTCCACTGTGATGCTAAACACCAACCACAGAATTAGAACAATGACATGGCCCCATATTGTGCAGCCCTGAAACGTAACCTGTCCAATGGGCCTCCACTGTCTAAAGTCATCCAGGGAAGAACACAACCACACAAAACACCTCTTTCCATCAGAAAGGTCAAACAACAACCTTTTTCCAGTCTGTTATTGGTACAACGCTGAACTCTGGGGGGTTAAATCACAAAACACCTCTTTCCATCAGAAAGGTCAAACAACAACCCATTTCCAGTCTGTTATTGGTACAACGCTGAACTCTGGGGGGTTAAATCACAAAACACCTCTTTCCATCAGAAAGGTCAAACAACAACCCATTTCCAGTCTGTTATTGGTACAACGCTGAACTCTGGAGGGTTAAATCTTAGCCGTGAGAGGTCTTGTTCATCTGATGGACATCTTGATTAAAGGGTATCTTCAGAAAGAGCAAAGAGTCTTTTCATATCTTTTATAACACTACAATCACTATAGTGTATAAACCCAGGGGCTGTGGACTACAGAGCGACCTGAGTCAGTCTACACAGACGACAGGTCAGAGATTGTCAAGGCAATATCTTTTAGATACACAACTCACAGTATAAAAGAGGAGAGATCAGAGATTGTCAAGGCAATATCTTTTAGATACACAGTATAACAGAGGAGAGATTGTCAAGGCAATATATTTTAGAAACACAGTATAACAGAGGAGAGATTGTCAAGGCAATATATTTTAGAAACACAGTATAACAGAGGAGAGATTGTCAAGGCAATATCTTTTAGATACACAGTATAACAGAGGAGAGAGGAGAGATTGTCAAGGCAATATCTTTTAGATACACAGTATAACAGAGGAGAGGAGAGATTGTCAAGGCAATATCTTTTAGATACACAACTCACAGTATAACAGAGCAGAGAGGGAGGGACGAGAGAGATTCCACTGTTCAACATGACATTCTCCGAATATGTAAGATCTCTGCTCTCTCCAAAATGCTGAACAAGCAACCTAACTCAGTCTCTCCCTTTCTCCACAGGTCCCCCTCTCTCTCTTTTCAAGGGTGTAGAAGAGTGGAGAGGGATGAGGAGAGGGATAAGAAGGGAATGAGATGGGGGGGGGTATGACATTCGACACCACAGCTGATTTAAAAAGCAGGAAGATGGTTTTAATCCTACACATGCACACACTTCTCTGAGCTTCATTTGAAGTCTGCAAAATGTGTTAATTACGATCAATTATATTGATTTTGCAAGGCCGCGCGTTTCAAAAATGATAAGCGTGAAGAGAGAAAGAGAAGGAAATTACTAAGTTGCTTTGGATAAATGTGTCTGCTAAATGATATGTCAGAATAATAGTAGAGAGAATTATTTATTTCAGCTTTTTATTTATTTCATCACATTCCCAGTGGGTCCAGAAGTTTACATACACTCAATTAGTATTTGGTAGCATTGCCTTTAAGTTGTTTAACTTGGGTCAAACGTTTCAGGTAGCCTTCCACAAGCTTCCCACAGTAAGTTGGGTGAATTTTGGCCCATTCCTCCTGACAGAGCTGGTGTAACTGAGTCAGGTTTGTAGGCCTCCTTGCTCGCACACGTTTTTCAGTTCTGCCCACACATTTTCTATGGGATTGAGGTCAGGGCTTTGTGATGGCCACTTCAACACCTTGACTGTTATCCTGAAGCCATTTTGCCACAACGTTGGAAGTATGCTTGGGGTCATTGTCCATTTGGAAGACCCATTTGCGACCAAGCATTCATTTCCTGACTGATGTCTTGAGATGTTGCTTCAATATATCCAGATCATTTTCCTGCCTCATGATGCCATCTATTTTGTGAAGTGTACCAGTCCCTCCTGCAGCAAAGCCCCCCCACAACATGATGCTGCCACCCCCATGCTTCACGGTTGGGATGGTGTTCTTTGGCTTGCAAGCCTCCCCCTTTTTCCTCCAAACATAACAATGGTCATTATGGTCAAACAGTTCTATTTTTGTTTCATTAATCCAGAGGACATTTCTCCAAAAGTACGATCTTTGTCCCCATGTGCAGTTGCAAACTGTAGTCGGGCATTTTTGGTGGTTTTGGAGCTGTGGCTTCTTCCTTGCTGAGCGGCCTTTCAGGTTATGTCGATATAGGACTCGTGTTACTGTGGATATAGATACTTTTGTAGCCGTTTCCTCCAGCATCTTCACAAGGTCCTTTGCTGTTGTTAAGGGATTGATTGGCACTTTTCACACCAAAGTACGTTCATCTCTAAGAGACAGAACGCGTCTCCTTCCTGAGCGGTATGATGGCTGCGTGGTCCCATGGCGTTTATACTTGCATACTATTGTTTGTACAGATGAACGTGGTACCTTCAGGTGTTTGGAAATTGCTCCCAAGGATGAACCAGACTTGAGGACTACCATTTTTTTCCTGAGGTCTTAGCTGATTTCTTTTGATTTTCCCATGATGTCAAGCAAAGAGGCACTGAGTTTGAAAGTAGGCCTTGAAATACATCCACAGGTACACCTCCAATTGACTCAAATGATGTCAAATAGCCTATCAGAAGCTTCTAAAGCCATGACATCATTTTCTGGAATTTTCCAAGCTGTTTAAAGACACAGTCAACTTAGTGTATGTAAACTTCTGACGCACTGGAATTGTGATAGATTATTTCACTAAAATTCACCGTGTCTGTGAAAAACTACTTGTGTCATGCACAAAGTAAATGTCCTAACCAACTTGCCAAAACTATGGTTTGTTAAACCTCTAGGAGCACGAGGACAGATGCCATTAACAAGAAATGTGTGGAGTGGTTGAAAAACGAGTTTAAATGACTCCAACCTAAGTGTATGTAAACTTCAACTGTGTCTATATGATATATATATGTATGTGTGTGTGTGTGTGTGTGTGTGTGTGTGTGTGTGTGTGTGTGTGTGTGTGTGTATATTTTACACACATAACCAGTCAAAAGTTTTAGAACACCTACTCATTCAAGGGTTTTTCCTTTATTTGTCCTATTTTCTACAGCTTCACCTGGAATGCTTTTACAACAGTCTTGAAGGAGTTCCCACATATGCTGAACACTTGTTGGCTGCTTTTCCTTCACACTGCGGTCCAACTCATCCCAAACATCAAAATTGGGTTAAGGTCGGGTGACCGTGGAGGCCAGGTCATCTGATGCAGCACTCCATCACTCTCCTTCTTGGTCAATTAGCCCTTACACAGTCTCGATGTATGTTAGGCCTGTGTCGATGTGTGTTGGGTCATTGTCCTGTTGAAAAACAAATGATAGTCCCACTAAGAGCAAACCATATGGGATGGTGTATCACTGCAGAATGCTGTGGAAGCCATGCTGGTTAAGTGTGCCTTGAATTCTAAATAAATCACAGACAGTGTCACCAGAAAAGCACCCCCACACCATCACACCTCCTCCTCCATGTTTCACGGTGGGAACCACACATGAGATCATCCGTTCACCTACTCTACGCCTCACAAAGACAGTGCTTGGAACCACAAATCTCAAATTTGGACATCAGCAGCAAAGGAAGGATTTCCACTGGTCTAATGTCCATTGCCCGTGCTCCATGGCCCGTGCTCCATGGCCCAAGCAAGTCTCTTCATATTGGTGTCCTTTAGTAGTGGTTTCTTTGCAGCAATTCAACCATGAAGGCCTGATTCACGCAGTCTCCTCTGAACAGTTGATGTTGAGATGTGTCTATTACTTGAACTCTGAAGCATTTATTTGGGCTGCAATTTCAGAGGCTGGTAGCTCTAATGAACATATCCTCTTCCACAGAGGTAACTCGGTCTTCCTTTCCTGTGGCGGTCCTCATGAGAGACAGTTTCATCATCGTGCTTGATGGTTTTATCGACTGCACTTGAAGAAACTTTCAAAGTTCTTGAAATGTTCCATATTGTCTTAAAGTAATGATGGACTGTTGTTTCTCTTTGCTTATTTGAGCTGTTCTTGCCATAATATGGACTTGGTCTTTTACCAAATAGGGCGATCTTCAGTATACCACCCATACCTGGTCACAACACAACTGATTGGCTTAAATGCATTAAGGAGGAAAGAAATTCCACAAATAAACTTTTAACAAGGCACACCTGTTAATTAAAATGCATTCCAGGTGACTACCTCGTGAAGCTGGTTGAGAGAATACCAAGCATGTGCAAAGCGGTCATCAAGGCAAAGGGTGGCTACTTTGAAGAATCTCAAAAATAAAATATATTTAGATATATTTGTTTAACACATTTTTGGTTACTACATGATTCCATGTGTTATTTCATAGTTTTGATGTCTACATTGTAGAAAATAGTACAAATTAAGAAAAACCCTTGAATGTAAAACTGGTACTGGTCGACTGGTACTGTGTCACACACACACACACACACACACACACACACACACACACACACACACACACACACACACGCTGCCTTCAGACCCCTTGACTTTTCCCACATTTTGTTACGTTACAGCCTTATTCTAAAATGGATCAAATAAAAACTTCCTCAGCAATCTACACACTATACCCCATAATGACATCACAACACCCCATAATGACATCACAACACCCCAAAATGACATCACAACACCCCATAATGACATCACAACACCCCATAATGACATCACAACACTCCAAAATTACATCCAACACCCCAAAATTACATCACAACACCCCAAAATGACAGTGTATTATTTTTGCAGGAATCTTCTTGCGAATGATTTTGCCAAAGATTGTATCTCCGCCGGGCTGGGCAACCTGAGCTTTTGCTATCTCCTGTGTGCAAATGTATAAAAATATTGAACAGAAATACCTTATTTATGTATATATTAAGACCATTTGCTATGAGACTCGAAATTGAACTGCATCCTGTTTCCATTGATCATCCTTGAGATGTTTCTACAACTTGGAGTCCACCTGTGGTAAAATCAATTGATTGGACATTTGGAAAGCAAGACCTGTGTATACAAGGTCCCACAGTTGACAGTGCATGTCAGAGAAAAAAACCAAGCCATGACGTCGAAGGAATTGTCCGTAGAGCTCAGAGACATGATTGTGACGAGGCACAGATCTGGGGAAAGGTACGGAAACATTTCTGCAGCATTGAAGGTCCCCAAGAACATAGTGGCCTCCATCATTCTTAAATGGAAGAAGTTTGGAACCAGTCTTGGTCAGGGAGATGACCAAGAACCTGAAGGTCACTCTGACAGAGCTCCAGAGTTCCTCTGTGGAGATGGGAGAACCTTCCAGGAGGGCAACCATCTCTGCAGCACTCCACCGATCAGGCCTTTATGGTAAAGTGGCCAGACGGAAGACACTCTTCATTCAGTAAAAGGCTCATGACAGCACTCTTGCAGTTTGCCAAAAGGCACCTAAAGACTCTCAGACCATGAAAAACAAGATTCTCTGGTTTGATGAAACCAAGATTGAACTCTTTGGCAGGAATGCAAAGCGTCACGTCTGGAGGAAACCTGGCACCATCCCTACGGTGAAGCATGGTGGTGGCAATATCATCATGTGGGGATGTTTTTCAGGGGCAGGGACTGGGAGACTTGTCAGGATCGAGGGAAAGATGAACAGAGTAAGGTACACAGAGATCTTTGATGAAAACCTGCTAAAGAGCACTCAGGAACCTCAGACTGGGGAGAAGGTTCAACTTCCAAGAGGACAACGACCCTAAGCACACAACCAAGACAACACAGGAGTGGCTTTGGGACAAGTCTCTGAATGTCCTTGAGTGGACCAGCCAAAGGCCGGACTTGAACCCTATCGAACATCTCTGGAGAGACCTGAAAATAGCTGTGCAGCGACGCTCCCCATCCAACCTGACAGAGCTTGAGAGGATCTGCAGAGAAGAATGGGAGAAACTCCCCAAGATACTGGTGTGCCAAGCTTGTAGCGTCATTCACATTAAGACTCGAGGCTGAATACTTGTAAATGCTTCACAAAGTCTGAATACTTTTTTCAATTTTTTTTTAATGTGCAAACACTTGTGATAACCTCTTTTTGCTTCATCATTATGGGGTGTTGTGTGTAGATCGATGAGGAGAAAAAAAACGATTTAATCCATTTTATAACAAGGCTGTAACGTAACAAAATGTGGAAAAAGTCAAGGGGTCTGAATACCTTCTGAATGCTCTGTATATTTATATTAGAGACAGGAAGAGGAGTCATTAAACACAGTGTATATTTATATTAGAGACAGGAAGAGGAGTCATTAAACACAGTGTATATTTATATTAGAGACAGGAAGAGGAGTCATTAAACACAGTTTCCTTCTCTGTATATTAGAGACAGGAAGAGGAGTCATTAAACACAGTGTATATTTATATTAGAGACAGGAAGAGGAGTCATTAAACACAGTTTCCTTCTCTGTATATTAGAGACAGGAAGAGGAGTCATTAAACACAGTGTATATTTATATTAGAGACAGGAAGAGGAGTCATTAAACACAGTTTCCTTCTCTGTATATTAGAGACAGGAAGAGGAATCATTAAACACAGTTTCCTTCTCTGTATATTAGAGACAGGAAGAGGAGTCATTAAACACAGTTTCCTTCTCTGTATATTAGAGACAGGAAGAGGAGTCATTAAACACAGTTTCCTTCTCTGTATATTAGAGACAGGAAGAGGAATCATTAAACACAGTTTCCTTCTCTGTATATTAGAGACAGGAAGAGGAATCATTAAACACAGTTTCCTTCTCTGTATATTAGAGACAGGAAGAGGAATCATTAAACACAGTTTCCTTCTCTGTATATTAGAGACAGGAAGAGGAATCATTAAACACAGTTTCCTTCTCTGTATATTAGAGACAGGAAGAGGAATCATTAAACACAGTTTCCTTCTCTGTATATTAGAGACAGGAAGAGGAATCATTAAACACAGTTTCCTCCAGTGGAGGGGGATTTGGGTGACCAGTATGGGGCAGGTTTTTGGTATATTGTTCAGTAACACCATAATCTGGCAACCCTGGTATATTGTTCAGTAATGTTAGAATCTGGCAACCCTGGTATATGGCTCAGTAATGTTAGAATCTGGCAACCCTGGTATATGGTTCAGTAATGTTAGAATCTGGCAACCCTGGTATATGGTTCATTAATGTTAGAATCTGGCAACCCTGGTATATGGTTCATTAATGTTAGAATCTGGCAACCCTGGTATATGGTTCAGTAATGTTAGAATCTGGCAACCCTGGTATATGGTTCAGTAATGTTAGAATCTGGCAACCCTGGTATATGGTTCAGTAATGTTAGAATCTGGCAACCCTGGTATATGGCTCAGTAATGTTAGAATCTGGCAACCCTGGTATATGGTTCATTAATGTTAGAATCTGGCAACCCTGGTATATGGTTCAGTAATGTTAGAATCTGGCAACCCTGGTATATGGTTCAGTAATGTTAGAATCTGGCAACCCTGGTATATGGTTCAGTAACATTAGAATCCTATTATGTTTGACTTTCTGGCACAGAAATCCCTTTTACTGCTAAATAACTAACACTAGCTTAAAACTCTTTTGGGATAGGGGGCAGCATTTTCACTTTTGGATGAATAGGGTGCCCAGACTGAACTGCTTCCTACTCTGTCCCAGATGCTAATATATGCATATTAATTATTAGTATTGGAGAGAAAACACTCTGAAGTTTCTAAAACTGTTTGAATGATGTCTGTGAGAATAACAGAAGTCATATGGCAGGCGAAAAACCTGAGACAAATAAAAGCAGGAAGTGGGACATGTGAGGTTTGTAGTTTTTCAAAGCTTGGCCTACCGAATACACAGTGGGACATGTGAAGTTTGTAGTTTTTCAAAGCTTGGCCTACCGAATACACAGTGGGACATGTGAGGTTTGTAGTTTTTCAAAGCTTGGCCTACCGAATACACAGTGGGACATGTGAGGTTTGTAGTTTTTCAAAGCTTGGCCTACCGAATACACAGTGGGATAAAGTTGCACTTCCTACGGCTTCCACTAGATGTCAACCATCTTTAGAAACTTGAACAAGGATTCTACTATAAAGGAGGGGCCCATGAGACCTGTTTGAGTCAGTGGTCTGGCAGAGTGTCTCAGGCTCGTGAAGCGCGCTCCCGGCAGAGTTACCTCTCGTTCCAGTGCTTTTCTTCAGAACATTATTGATGTTTTATGTTAAAAACATCCTAAAGATTGATTCCATACATCGTTTGACATGTTTCTAAAGGACTGTAACGGAACTTTTCGAGTTTCTATCTGTACGAAGTACCTGCGCCTCATGAAGATGGATTACTGGGCTGAACACGCTACCAACAAGTGTTACACTGTTCACATGGACTCATCACCTCTTACTGTTCACATGGACTCATCACCTCTTACACTGTTCACCTGGACTCATCACCTCTTACTGTTCACATGGACTCATCACATGGACTCATCACATCTTACACTGTTCACATGGACTCATCACCTCTTACTGTTCACATGGACTCATCACATCTTCCACTGTTCACATGGACTCATCACATCTTCCACTGTTCACATGGACTCATCACCTCTTCCACTGTTCACATGGACTCATCACATCTTACACTGTTCACCTGGACTCATCACATGGACTCATCACATCTTACACTGTTCACATGGACTCATCACATGGACTCATCACATCTTACACTGTTCACATGGACTCATCACATGGACTCATCACCTCTTACACTGTTCACATGGACTCATCACCTCTTACACTGTTCACCTGGACTCATCACCTCTTACACTGTTCACATGGACTCATCACCTCTTACACTGTTCACATGGACTCATCACCTCTTACTGTTCACATGGACTCATCACATGGACTCATCACCTCTTACTGTTCACATGGACTCATCACATGGACTCATCACCTCTTACTGTTCACATGGACTCATCACATGGACTCATCACCTCTTACTGTTCACATGGACTCATCACCTCTTACTGTTCACATGGACTCATCACCTCTTACACTGTTCACATGGACTCATCACCTCTTACACTGTTCACATGGACTCATCACCTCTTACACTGTTCATCACCTCTTACTGTTCACATGGACTCATCACCTCTTACACTGTTCACATGGACTCATCACCTCTAACTGTTCACATGGACTCATCACATGGACGCATCACCTCTTACTGTTCACATGGACTCATCACATGGACTCATCACCTCTTACACTGTTCACATGGACTCATCACCTCTTACTGTTCACATGGACTCATCACATGGACTCATCACCTCTTACACTGTTCACATGGACTCATCACCTCTTACTGTTCACATGGACTCATCACATGGACTCATCACCTCTTACTGTTCACATGGACTCATCACCTCTTACACTGTTCACATGGACTCATCACCTCTTACACTGTTCACATGGACTCATCACCTCTTACTGTTCACATGGACTCATCACATGGACTCATCACATCTTACACTGTTCACCTGGACTCATCACATGGACTCATCACATCTTACACTGTTCACATGGACTCATCACCTCTTACACTGTTCACCTGGACTCATCACCTCTTACACTGTTCACATGGACTCATCACCTCTTACACTGTTCACATGGACTCATCACCTCTTACACTGTTCACATGGACTCATCACATCTTACACTGTTCACATGGACTCATCACATCTTACACTGTTCACATGGACTCATCACATGGACCCATCACCTCTTACACTGTTCACATGGACTCATCACATGGACTCATCACCTCTTACACTGTTCACATGGACTCATCACATCTTACACTGTTCACATGGACTCATCACATGGACTCATCACCTCTTACACTGTTCACATGGACTCATCACCTCTTACTGTTCACATGGACTCATCACATGGACTCATCACCTCTTACACTGTTCACATGGACTCATCACATGGACTCATCACCTCTTACTGTTCACATGCTCATCACATGGACTCATCACCTCTTACTGTTCACATGGACTCATCACCTCTTACTGTTCACATGGACTCATCACCTCTTACTGTTCACATGGACTCATCACCTCTTACACTGTTCACATGGACTCATCCCCTCTTACTGTTCACATGGACTCATCACATGGACTCATCACCTCTTACTGTTCACATGGACTCATCACCTCTTACTGTTCACATGGACTCATCACATGGACTCATCACCTCTTACTGTTCACATGGACTCATCACCTCTTACTGTTCACATGGACTCATCACCTCTTACACTGTTCACATGGACTCATCACCTCTTACACTGTTCACCTGGACTCATCACCTCTTACACTGTTCACATGGACTCATCACCTCTTACACTGTTCACATGGACTCATCACATGGACTCATCACCTCTTACTGTTCACATGGACTCATCACATGGACTCATCACCTCTTACTGTTCACATGGACTCATCACCTCTTACACTGTTCACCTGGACTCATCACCTCTTACTGTTCACCTGGACTCATCACCTCTTACACTGTTCACATGGACTCATCACCTCTTACACTGTTCACCTGGACTCATCACCTCTTACACTGTTCACCTGGACTCATCACCTCTTACTGTTCACCTGGACTCATCACCTCTTACACTGTTCACATGGACTCATCACATGGACTCATCACCTCTTACACTGTTCACATGGACTCATCACATGGACTCATCACCTCTTACTGTTCACATGGACTCATCCCCTCTTACTGTTCACAGGGACTCATCACATGGACTCATCACCTCTTACACTGTTCACATGGACTCATCACCTCTTACACTGTTCACATGGACTCATCACCTCTTACACTGTTCACATGGACTCATCACCTCTTACACTGTTCACATGGACTCATCACCTCTTACACTGTTCACATGGACTCATCACCTCTTACTGTTCACATGGACTCATCACATGGACTCATCACCTCTTACACTGTTCACCTGGACTCATCACCTCTTACACTGTTCACATGGACTCATCCCCTCTTACTGTTCACAGGGACTCATCACATGGACTCATCCCCTCTTACTGTTCACAGGGACTCATCACATGGACTCATCACCTCTTACACTGTTCACCTGGACTCATCACCTCTTACACTGTTCACATGGACTCATCCCCTCTTACTGTTCACAGGGACTCATCACATGGACTCATCCCCTCTTACTGTTCACAGGGACTCATCACATGGACTCATCACATGGACTCATCACCTCTTACACTGTTCCCATGGACTCATCACCTCTTACACTGTTCCCACACAAACCCCGCCTCTGCGGGACGCTGCTCCAGTTGTGTGCGTCACCAGTCATTACCAGTGCAGGCTACATGCTGGTGTATCATACTAACACACACAGACAACACCATATAACCTGTGCGTGTGGAGGCACATAAGTAGGTGGACTTATTTTCCCTTTTGTACTTTAACTATTTGCAAATAAATTACATTTGAAATGTCTTTATTCTTCTGGAACTTCTGTGAGTGTAATGTTTACTGTTCAATTGTATTGTTTATTTCACTTTTGTTTATTATCTAGTTTACTTGCTTTGGCAATGTCAACATATGCTACCCATTCCAATAAAGCCCTTAACTTGAATAAATTGAAATGATTTGAGAGAGCGAGACAGCACGAGCGAGAGCGAGCGAGCGAGACAGCGCAGGAGCGAGAGAGAGAGAGAGCGCAGGAGCGAGAGAGAGAGAGAGCGCAGGAGCGAGAGAGAGAGAGAGCGCAGGAGCGAGAGAGAGAGAGAGAGAGAGAGAGAGAGAGGAGGAGTACTTGAGCTGAGGTTAATAAATATTGACAGTGAATCATCTTCCCCGACAGGGTCGCAGGTGGCTCTCTGAGGATTTAACACACTGGAGAGAACACACTAAAACCCAAATAAAGCTTAACGAACCCTCAAAACGAAGTTCGATGTCCTTTCAAGAAAACTACCCCCCCCAAATAAAGCTTAACGAACCCTCAAAACGAAGTTCGATGTCCTTTAAGAAAAATACCCCCTATCGCCTCTCTCTAACCCCCTCGCTCTCTCCTCCTTTTTCTACCAGTCCTTAATTAATGACATTCTCCTGCCATCTTCACCTGTTCTCTTTTCAATCTGCCACTGATTTGATACGCAGAGTTCATTCATCCCTCCATCTCTCCTTTCATCCCCCATCTCTCCCTTCATCCCCCATCTCTCCCTTCATCCCTCCATCCCCCGTCTCTCCCTCCATCCCCCCCGTCTCTCCCTCCATCCCCCGTCTCTCCCTCCATCCCCCGTCTCTCCCTCCATCCCCCCGTCTCTCCCTCCATCCCCCGTCTCTCCCTCCATCCCCCGTCTCTCCCTCCATCCCCGTCTCTCCCTCCATCCCCCGTCTCTCCCTCCATCCCCCATCTCTCCCTTCATCCCCCATCTCTCCCTTCATCCCTCCATCCCCCGTCTCTTCCTCCATCCTCCCGTCTCTCCCTCCATCCCCCGTCTCTCCCTCCATCCCCCGTCTCTCCCTCCATCCCCCGTCTCTCCCTCCATCCCCCCGTCTCTCCCTCCATCCCCCGTCTCTTCCTCCATCCCCCCCGTCTCTTCCTCCATCCCCGTCTCTCTCCCTCCATCCCCCGTCTCTCCCTCCATCCCCCCGTCTCTCCCTCCATCCCCCCGTCTCTCCCTCCATCCATCCCCCCGTCTCTCCCTCCATCCCCCCGTCTCTCCCTCCATCCCCCGTCTCTCCCTCCATCCCCCCATCTCTCCCTTCATCCCCCATCTCTCCCTCCATCCCCCGTCTCTCCTTTCATCCCCCCGTCTCTCCTTTCATTTCTCCATCCCCCGTCTCTCCCTCTATCCCCCCGTCTCTCCCTCCATCCCCCCGTCTCTCCTTTCATCCCCCCGTCTCTCCTTTCATTTCTCCATCCCCCGTCTCTCCCTCCATCCCCCCGTCTCTCCTTTCATCCCCCCGTCTCTCCTTTCATTTCTCCATCCCCCGTCTCTCCCTCCATCCCCCGTCTCTCCCTCCATCCCCGTCTCTCCTTTCATCCCCCCGTCTCTCCCTTCATCCCCCATCTCTCCCTTCATCCCCATCTCTCTCCCTCCGTCTCCCCCCCCGTCTCTCCCTCCACCCCGTCTCTCCCTCCCTCCCCCGTCTCTCCCTCCATCCCCCCGTCTCTCCCTCCATCCCCCGTCTCTCCTTTCATCCCCCGTCTCTCCTTTCATCTCTCCATCCCCCATCTCTCCTTTCATCCCCCCATCTCTCCTTTCATCTCTCCATCCCCCATCTCTCCTTTCATCCCCCATCTCTCCTTTCATCTCTCTCCTCTAATTCTCTAACCCTCCAATCTCCCTCATCTCTCTTTCTCCCTCTGATATCCACCTGTGTTATAGAGTCTCTTCACACGTAACCTAACGTAGCAGACATAACTAGTCTCTGATCATATAACCTAACAGACATAACTAGTCTCTGATCATGTAACCTAACAGACACAACTAGTCTCTACACATGTAACCTAACAGACACAACTAGTCTCTACACATGTAACCTAACAGACATAACTAGTCTCTGATCACTGGCCCAACACTCTAACCGTTTGGCCGCCGTGTCGGTTCTGTGATTGGTTACTGGCCCAACACTAACCGCTTGGTCACCTTGTCGGTTCCGTGATTGGTTACTGGCCCAACACTCTAACCGCTTGGTCACCTTGTCGGTTCGCTGATTGGTTACTGGCCCAACACTCTAACCGCTTGGTCACCTTGTCGGTTCGCTGATTGGTTACTGGCCCAACACTAACCGCTTGGCCGCCTTGTCGGTTCCGTGATTGGTTACTGGCCCAACACTAACCGCTTGGCCACCTTGTCAGTTCGGTGATTGGTTACTGGCCCAACACTCTAACCGCTTGGCCACCTTGTCGGTTCCGTGATTGGTTACTGGCCCAACACTCTAACCGCTTGGTCACCTTGTCGGTTCCGTGATTGGTTACTGGCCCAACACTCTAACCGCTTGGTCACCTTGTCGGTTCTGTGATTGGTTACTGGCCCAACACTCTAACCGCTTGGCCACCTTGTCGGTTCGCTGATTGGTTACTGGCCCAACACTAACCGCTTGGCCACCTTGTTGGTTCCGTGATTGGTTACTGGCCCAACACTCTAACCTCTTGGTCACCTTGTGTGTTTGTACCTTAAACAGTAGAGAGTCATCCATGTGTTCAGCGTAGACAGAGGTCAGCCTGTACTGGTTCTCAGTAGTGATGTCTATCTGATAGCCGGTCAGAACATAACACACAGTCCTGAACTCCTGAATCTTCCTCTGGAACACCTGGCAACAACACAGATACAACACTGGTTCACAATCGTCTCTCAAACTCATCAGAAGAGATGAGGTAGAGGAGAGAGAGAGAGAGATGAGGTAGATGAGAGAGAGATGAGGTAGAGGAGAGAGAGATGAGGTAGAGGAGAGAGGGATGAGGTAGAGGAGAGAGAGGGATGAGGTAGAGGAGAGAGAGGGATGAGGTAGAGGAGAGAGAGATGAGGTAGAGGAGAGAGGGATGAGGTAGAGGAGAGAGAGGGATGAGGTAGAGGAGAGAGAGGGATGAGGTAGAGGAGAGAGAGGGATGAGGTAGAGGAGAGAGAGGGATGAGGTAGAGGAGAGAGAGGGATGAGGTAGAGGAGAGAGGGATGAGGTAGAGAGAGAGAGAGGGGATGAGGTAGAGGAGAGAGGGGGATGAGGTAGAGGAGAGGGGGATGAGGTAGAGGAGAGAGGGATGAGGTAGAGGAGAGAGGGATGAGGTAGAGGAGAGAGAGGGATGAGGTAGAGGAGAGAGAGAGGGATGAGGTAGAGGAGAGAGGGATAGAGGAGAGAGAGATGAGGTAGAGAGAGAGAGGGATGAGGTAGAGGGAGAGGGGGATGAGGTAGAGGAGAGAGGGGGATGAGGTAGAGGAGAGAGGGATGAGGTAGAGGAGAGAGAGAGATGAGGTAGAGGAGAGAGAGAGATAAGGTAGAGAGAGAGAGGGATGAGGTAGAGGAGAGAGGGATGAGGTAGAGAGGAGAGGGATGAGGTAGATGAGGTAGAGAGAGGGATGCGGTAGAGGAGAGAGGGATGCGGTAGAGGAGAGAGGGATGCGGTAGAGGAGAGAGGGATGCGGTAGAGGAGAGAGGGATGAGGTAGAGGAGAGAGGGATGAGGTAGAGGAGAGAGGGATGCGGTAGAGGAGAGAGAGGGATGAGGTAGAGGAGAGAGGGGGATGAGGTAGAGGAGAGAGGGATGAGGTAGAGGAGAGAGAGAGATGAGGTAGAGGAGAGAGGGATGAGGTAGAGGAGAGAGAGATGAGGTAGAGGAGAGAGAGAGATGAGGTAGAGGAGAGAGAGATGAGGTAGAGGAGAGAGAGATGAGGTAGAGAGGAATAAGATGTGTAGGAAGAAGGGGGATAAAACATGTTTATTTTCTATGTAATACAACATTCCACACCTCCTTCAACCGCTGGTTCTTCAGTTCAGCTGTTTCCATCTGTTTACGCAGATCTACAACACAGAACAGTCGTGTTAAGCCGGATGTAGAACACAGAACAGTCCCTTAACGTAGAGCTGTCATGTTAAAGTAGACCTACAACACAAAACAGTCCCTTAACGTAGAGCTGTCATGTTAAAGTAGACCTACAACACAAAACAGTCCCTTAACGTAGAGCTGTCATGTTAAAGTAGACCTACAGGTTTTATTTGGCCCGCGGGTGGTTTTATTGGGCCCGCGGGTGGTTTTATTGGGCCCGCGGGTGGTTTTATTGGGCCCGCGGGTGGTTTTATTGGGCCCGCGGGTGGTTTTATTGGGCCCGCGGGTTTTCTAAGAAATTAGCTCCAGATTTCTCACATTAAAATCACTTGTTCCCAAGTATTTCATACACAGAGAGACAGGGTGATCGTATACACATGGAAACAATGTTTCAAGTGATTGTGTTTTAGTCAAGCTTATCTGTTTGGGCTTCTTCAGGTCCATTTTCAGTCTACATAATTACAAATCATTTGTTCCAGCCTCCTGACCGTCCACTTCAGAAAGAAAATATTAATCTAATTGACGATCCCTGACATAGAACATAGCAGAGAATATGACATATAGAATAGTCTGCATAGTCTTAAACAGAGTCACTATGTAGATCTAGGAGAGAGGAGACAAGAAGAGGGGAGGAGAGGAAGGAAGAGGAGAAGAGGTAGGGGAGTGGTGAAGGAGGAAAGAGGAGGAGGAGAGAGATTGAGAGGAGAGGAGAGAGACAAAGGAGGTGGAGGAGAGGAGGTCGAGAGAGTGGAGGTGGAGGATGAAGGTGGAGAGGAGAGAGGAGGTGGAGAGGAGAGAGGAGAGAAGAGGTAGAGAGGAGGTGGAGAGGAGAGAGGAGGTGGAGGAGAGAGGAGAGAAGAGGTGGAGAGGAGAGGAGACAAGAAGAGGGGAGGAGGGGAAGGAAGAGGTGGAGGAGAGAAGAGGTGGAGAGGAGAGAGGAGAGGAAGGAAGAGGAGATGAGGTAGAGGAGAGAGAGAGATGAGGTAGAGGAGAGAGAGAGATGAGGTAGAGGGGAGAGGGATGAGGTAGAGGAGAGAGGCAGAGAGAAGATGAGAAGAGGTAGAGGAGTGATGAAGGAGAGAAGAGGTGGAGGAGAGGAGAGAGGAGATAAGAAGAGGGGAGGAGAGGTGGAGAGGAGAGAGGAGGTGGAGGAGAGAGGAGATAAGTGGAGAAGAGAGGGGAGAAGAAGAGAGGGGAGAAGAGGGAGGAGAGGAGAGGGAGGAGAAGAGGGGAGAGGGGAGAAGAGAGGAGAAGAGGGTGGAGACGAGGTGGAGGTGAGTAGAGGTGGAGAGGAGAGAAGAGAGAAGAGGTGGAGAGGAGAAAAGAGGGTGGAGAAGAGGTGGAGTTAGAATAATAGACAGGAATAATTTGTTCAATTAAGTCTGAAATCAATTTGGGAAAGCGACTTTCCGATTTAAACGACTTGATTTGCGAAGACAAAGGACGTGTCCAGAAAAAAGGCACCATATTCTCCTTGTAGTACCCACAGGCTCCCAGGTCAAAAGGAGTGTACTATCTAGGGAACAGGGTAGCATCTGGAACACCATATTCCTCTTGTAGTACCCACAGGCTCCCAGGTCAAAAGGAGTGTACTATCTAGGGAACAGGGTAGCATCTGGAACACCATATTCCTCTTGTAGTACCCACAGGCTCCCAGGTCAAAAGGAGTGTACTATCTAGGGAACAGGGTAGCATCTGGAACACCATATTCCTCTTGTAGTACCCACAGGCTCCCAGGTCAAAAGGAGTGTACTATCTAGGGAACAGGGTAGCATCTGGAACACCCCCTCCGAGCCAGAGAAATGGGCCTGCCTGGAATCTGATCCATTATTGACAACACAGTGATTGTTCCATAGTTCAGAAGGAGTGGTGTGGGTCGAGTGGAGACGGAACAGAGCCTAATGGAACAACTGAATGACTGTGTAATTAACGTCACATAATCACAACAATGAACAATGACACAGACACATCCAGCCGTTGACAGCGTGAGGGGAATTACATGCTTTATTCATAATGTGATACTCCTTACCCTCTGGATTACTCATAATCACGTCTCTCCTCCTCTCCTTTCTACTTCATCTCCTCCCTTGTCCTCCCTCTCTCCTCCTCTCATCCTCCCTCGTCCTCCCTCCCTTGTCCTCCCCCTCTCCTCCCCCTCTCCTCCCTTGTCCTCCCTCTCTCCTCCCTCCCTTGTCCTCCCTCTCTCCTCCCACTGTCCTCCCTGTCCTCCCTTCCTTTGTCTTCCCTCTTTCCTCCCTTGTCCTCCCTCTCTCCTTCCTCCCTTGTCCTCCTCTGTCCTCCTCTCTCCTCCCTCCCTCCTCCCTTGTCTTCCCTCTCTCCTCCCTCCCTTGTCTTCCCTCTCTCCTCCCTCCCTTGTCTTCCCTCTCCTCCCTCCCTTGTACTCCCTCTCTCCTCCCTCCCTCCTGCCTCCCTCTCTCCTCCCTTGTCCTCCTCCCTCGCTTGTCTTCCCCCTCTCCTCCCTCCCTTGTCTTCCCCCTCTCCTCCCTTGTCCTCCCTCTCTCCTCCATCTCTCCTCCCTCCCTTGTCCTCCCTCTCTCCTCCCACTGTCCTCCCTGTCCTCCCTTCCTTTGTCTTCCCTCTTTCCTCCCTTGTCCTCCCTCTCTCCTTCCTCCCTGTCCTCCTCTGTCCTCCTCTCTCCTCCCTCCCTCCTTCCCTTGTCTTCCCTCTCTCCTCCCTCCCTTGTCTTCCCTCTCTCCTCCCTCCCTTGTCTTCCCTCTCTCCTCCCTCCCTTGTCCTCCCTCTCTCCTCCCTCGTCCTCCCTCCCTTGTCTTCCCTCTCTCCTCCCTCCCTTGTCTTCCCCCTCTCCTCCCTTGTCCTCCATCTCTCCTCCCTCCCTTGTCTTCCCCCTCTCCTCCCTCCCTTGTCCTCCCTCTGTCCTCCCTTGTCCTCCTCTCTCCTCCCTCCTCCTCTCATCCTCACCCTCTCCTCCCTCCCTTGTCCTCCCTCTCCCCCGTCCTCCCTCCCTCCCTCCCTCTCTCCTCCCTTGTCCTCCCTCTCTCCACCCTCCCTTGTCCTCTCTCTCTCCTCCCTTGTCCTCCCTCTCTCCTCCCTCGTCTTCCCTCACTCCTCCCTCCCTCTCTCCTCCCTTGTCTTCCCTCTCCTCCCTCCCTTGTCTTCCCCCTCTCCTCCCTCCCTTGTCTTCCCCCTCTCCTCCCTCCCTTGTCTTCCCCCTCTCCTCCCTCCCTTGTCTTCCCCCTCTCCTCCTTGTCCTCCATCTCTCCTCCCTCCCTTGTCCTCCCTCTCTCCTCCCACTGTCCTCCCTGTCCTCCCTTCCTTTGTCTTCCCTCTTTCCTCCCTTGTCCTCCCTCTCTCCTTCCTCCCTTGTCCTCCTCTGTCCTCCTCTCTCCTCCCTCCCTCCTTCCCTTGTCTTGTCTTCCCTCTCTCCTCCCTCCCTTGTCTTCCCTCTCTCCTCCCTCCCTTGTCTTCCCTCTCTCCTCCCTCCCTTGTCCTCCCTCTCTCCTCCCTCCCTCTCTCCTCCCTCGTCCTCCCTCTCTCCTCCCTCCCTTGTCTTCCCTCTCTCCTCCCTCCCTTGTCTTCCCCCTCTCCTCCCTTGTCCTCCATCTCTCCTCCCTCCCTTGTCTTCCCCCTCTCCTCCCTCCCTTGTCCTCCCTCTGTCCTCCCTTGTCCTCCCTCTCTCCTCCCTCCTCCTCTCATCCTCACCCTCTCCTCCCTCCCTTGTCCTCCCTTGTCCTCCCTCTCCCCCCGTCCTCCCTCCCTCCCTCTCTCCTCCCTTGTCCTCCCTCTCTCCACCCTCCCTTGTCCTCACTCTCTCCTCCCTTGTCCTCCCTCTCTCCTCCCTCGTCTTCCCTCCTCCTCCCTCCCTCCTCCCTTGTCTTCCCTCTCCTCCCTCCCTTGTCTTCCCCCTCTCCTCCCTCCCTTGTCTTCCCCCTCTCCTCCCTTGTCCTCCCTCTCTCCTCCATCTCTCCTCCCTCCCTTGTCCTCCCTCTCTGGACTGTCCTCCCTGTCCTCCCTTCCTTTGTCTTCCCTCTTTCCTCCTCTCTCCTTCCTCCCTTGTCCTCCTCTGTCCTCCTCTGTCCTCCTCTCTCCTCCCTCTCTCCTCCCTCCCTCCCTCCTCCCTCCCTTGTCTTCCCTCTCTCCTCCCTCCCTTGTCTTCCCTCTCTCCTCCCTCCCTTGTCTTCCCTCTCTCCTCCCTCCCTTGTCCTCCCTCTCTCCTCCCTCCCTCCTGCCTCCCTCTCTCCTCCCTCGTGTTCCCTCTCTCCTCCCTCCCTTGTCTTCCCTCTCTCCTCCCTCCCTTGTCTTCCCTCTCTCCTCCCTCCCTTGTCTTCCCCCTCTCCTCCCTTGTCCTCCATCTCTCCTCCCTCCCTTGTCTTCCCCCTCTCCTCCCTCCCTTGTCCTCCCTTGTCCTCCCTCTCTCCTCCCTCCTCCTCTCATCCTCACCCTCTCCTCCCTCCCTTGTCCTCCCTCTGTCCTCCCTCCCTTGTCCTCCCTCTCTCCACCCTCCCTTGTCCTCACTTTCTCCTCCCTTGTCCTCCCTCTCTCCTCCCTCCCTTGTCTTCCCTCTCCTCCCTCCCTTGTCTTCCCCCTCTCCTCCCTCCCTTGTCTTCCCCCTCTCCTCCCTCCCTTGTCTTCCCCCTCTCCTCCCTCCCTTGTCTTCCCCCTCTCCTCCCTTGTCCTCCCTCTCTCCTCCATCTCTCCTCCCCTCCCTTGTCCTCCCTCTCTCCTCCCACTGTCCTCCCTGTCCTCCCTTCCTTTGTCTTCCCTCTTTCCTCCCTTGTCCTCCCTCTCTCCTTCCTCCCTTGTCCTCCTCTGTCCTCCTCTCTCCTCCCTCCCTCCTTCCCTTGTCTTGTCTTCCCTCTCTCCTCCCTCCTTGTCTTCCCTCTCTCCTCCCTCCCTTGTCTTCCCTCTCTCCTCCCTCCCTTGTCCTCCCTCTCTCCTCCCTCCCTCTCTCCTCCCTCGTCCTCCCTCTCTCCTCCCTCCCTTGTCTTCCCTCTCTCCTCCCTCCCTTGTCTTCCCCCTCTCCTCCCTTGTCCTCCATCTCTCCTCCTCCCTTGTCTTCCCCCTCTCCTCCCTCCCTTGTCCTCCCTCTGTCCTCCTTGTCCTCCCTCTCTCCTCCCTCCTCCTCTCATCCTCACCCTCTCCTCCCTCCCTTGTCCTCCTTGTCCTCCCTCTCCCCCCCCGTCCTCCCTCCCTCCCCTCTCCTCCCTTGTCCTCCCTCTCTCACCCTCCTTGTCCTCCTCTCTCCTCCCTTGTCCTCCCTCTCCCTCCCTCGTCTTCCCTCCTCCTCCCTCCCTCCTCCCTTGTCTTCCCTCTCCTCCCTCCCCTTCCCCCTCTCCTCCCTCCCTTGTCTTCCCCCTCTCCTCCCTTGTCCTCCCTCTCTCCTCCCCTCCTCCCTCCCTTGTCCTCCCTCTCTCCTCCCACTGTCCTCCCTGTCCTCCCTTCCTTTGTCTTCCCTCTTTCCTCCCCTCTCCTTCCTCCCTTGTCCTCCTCTGTCCTCCTCTGTCCTCCTCTCTCCTCCCTCCCTCCCTCCTCCCTCCCTTGTCTTCCCTCTCTCCTCCCTCCCTTGTCTTCCCTCTCTCCTCCCTCCCTTGTCTTCCCTCTCCCTCCCTTGTCCTCCCTCTCTCCTCCCTCCCTCCTGTCTTCCCTCGTGTTCCCTCTCTCCTCCCTCCCTTGTCTTCCCTCTCTCCTCCCTCCCTTGTCTTCCCTCTCTCCTCCCTCCCTTGTCTTCCCCCTCTCCTCCCTTGTCCTCCATCTCTCCTCCCTCCCTTGTCTTCCCCCTCTCCTCCCTCCCTTGTCCTCCCTTGTCCTCCCTCTCTCCTCCCTCCTCCTCTCATCCTCACCCTCTCCTCCCTCCCTTGTCCTCCCCTCCCCCGTCCTCCCCCCTTGTCCTCCCCTCTCCACCCCCCTTGTCCTCCTTTCTCCTCCCTTGTCCTCCCTCTCTCCTCCCTCCCTTGTCTTCCCTCTCCTCCCTCCCTTGTCTTCCCCCTCTCCTCCCTCCCTTGTCTTTCCCTCCTCCCTCCCTCTCTCCTCCCTTGTCTTCCCTCTCCTCCCTTGTCTTCCCTCTCCTCCCTCCCTTGTCTTCCCCCTCTCCTCCCTCCCTTGTCCTCCTCCTCCCTGTCCTCCCTTCTCCTCCATCTCTCCTCCCTCCCTCCTCTCTCCTCCCACTGTCCTCCCTGTCCTCCCTCTCTCCTTCCTCCCTTGTCCCCTCTGTCCTCCCTCTCCCTCCCTTGTCCTCCCCTCCCTCCCTCCCTCCTCCCTTGTCTTCCCTCTCTCCTCCCACCTTGCCTTCCCTCTCTCCTCCCTGTCCTTCCCTCTCTCCTCCCTCCCTTGTCTTCCCTCTCTCCTCCCTCCCTTGTCCTCTCTCTCCCCCTCCCTCCTCCCTCCCTTGTCTTCCCTCTCTCCCCTTGTCTTCCCTCTCTCCTCCCTCCCTCGTCCTCCCTCCCTCCCTCCCTCTCCCTCCTCCTCCCTCCCTGTGTCCCTCTCTCCCTCCCTTGTCTTCCTCCCTCCCTCCCTTGTCTTCCCCCTCCTCCCTCCCTTGTCTTCCCCCTCTCCCCTTGTCTTCCCCTCTCCTCCCTTGTCTTCCCCCTCCCTCCCTCCCTTGTCCTCCCTCTGTCCTCCCTCTCTCCTCCTCTCTCCTCTCATCCTCACCCTCTACTCCCTCCCTTGTCCTCCCTCTCCCCTGTCCTCCCTCCCTCTCTCCTCCCTGTCCACCCTCCCCTCCCTCTCTCCTCCCTGTCCTCCCTCACTCCTCCCTCCCTCTCCTCCCCCTGTCCTCCTCTCTCCTCCCTCCCTGTCTTCCCTCTCCCTCCCTCCCTTCTCCCCTGTCCTCCCTCTCTCCCTCTCCCTGTCCTCCCTCTCCTCCCCCCTTCTCCTCCCCTCCTCCCTTCTCCCTGTCCTCCCTTCCACACTTTTCTTTGTTTCTCCTCTGTCTGTCCATTTCTCATTCTCTAGGTCCTCACACGTTCACTCTCCCTAAGACAGAGCATTTCTGTGTTCAGTCTGTGTGTGTGTGTGTGCGTATAAACAGCCCATTTCTACAGTGAGTTTCAGTCTCTCTCCAGGGGTAACTAAAGCCGTGTTCACACTGCAGGCATTAATGCTCAAATCCGTTTTGGGATACCGACTGTCCAAACACCATGTTACAACCCACCAAAATCAGACGTGTGTGTGTGTGTTCACGCAGCAGTCATTGGTTGACATGGCTACGCTAGTTGTCATAGTAACGGCAGGCGTGCGAGCGGTGGTGGAGGCTGATTGGTGGTGGTGCTCGTGCTTCCTATCACTCAGAAGTGATGTAACAAGCTACGGTGACAACAACGCCTGCCGTTACCATGACAACAACCTGCCATGTTTCCTCGTTGAACGTTCAGAAGCAGTGTAAGAACACTTAAAGCCTCAAAGGAAAATATGAGTCTTCTCTGGCTAGCCAGCCACAGTAGTCCGCCAGCCAGCCACAGCAGCCAGCCAGCCACAGCAGTCCGCCAGCCAGCCACAGCAGTCCACTAGCTAGCCACAGCAGTCCACCAGCCAGCCACAGCAGTCCACAGTAGTCCTGCCAGCTAGCCACAGCAGTCCGCCAGCCAGCCACAGCAGTCCACAGCTAGCCACAGCAGTCCCACAGCAGTCCACTAGCCAGCCACAGCAGTCCACAGCCAGCCACAGCAGTCCACTAGCCAGCCACAGCAGTCAGCCAGCCAGCCACAGCAGCTAGCCAGCCAGCAGCCAGCCACAGCAGTCCACTAGCTAGCTAGCTAGCCAGCCAGCCGCAGTAGTCCAATAGCTAGCCAGCCAGCCACAGCAGTCCACTAGCTAGCCAGCCAGCCGCAGCAGTCCACCTAGCCAGCCGCAGCAGTCCACTAGCCAGCCACAGCAGTCCACTAGCCAGCCACAGCAGTCCACTAGCCAGCCACAGCAGTCCACTAGCCAGCCACAGCAGTCCACTAGCCAGCCACAGCAGTCCACTAGCCAGCCACAGCAGTCCACTAGCCAGCCGCAGCAGTCCACTAGCCAGCCGCAGCAGTCCACTAGCCAGCCACAGCAGTCCACTAGCCAGCCACAGCAGTCCACTAGCCAGCCACAGCAGTCCACTAGCCAGCCACAGCAGTCCACTAGCCAGCCACAGCAGTCCACTAGCCAGCCACAGCAGTCCACTAGCCAGCCACAGCAGTCCACCTAGCCAGCCGCAGCAGTCCACCTAGCCAGCCACAGCAGTCCACTAGCTAGCCACAGCAGTCCACTAGCTAGCCACAGCAGTCCACTAGCTAGCCACAGCAGTCCACTAGCCAGCCACAGCAGTCCACTAGCTAGCCACAGCAGTCCACTAGCCAGCCACAGCAGTCCACTAGCCAGCCACAGCAGTCCACTAGCCAGCCACAGCAGTCCACTAGCCAGCCACAGCAGTCCACTAGCTAGCCACAGCAGTCCACTAGCCAGCCACAGCAGTCCACTAGCCAGCCACAGCAGTCCACTAGCTAGCCACAGCAGTCCACTAGCCAGCCACAGCAGTCCACTAGCCAGCCACAGCAGTCCGTTAGCCAGCCACAGCAGTCCACTAGGAGCCACAGCAGTCCACTAGCTAGCCACAGCAGTCCACTAGCTAGACAGCAGTCCACTAGCTAGCCACAGCAGTC
The DNA here is from genome assembly GCF_018296145.1 of Oncorhynchus tshawytscha. Lineage (NCBI taxonomy): Eukaryota > Metazoa > Chordata > Actinopteri > Salmoniformes > Salmonidae > Oncorhynchus > Oncorhynchus tshawytscha. The sequence continues at coordinate 32,301 of NW_024608539.1, forward strand.
CACTAGCCAGCCACAGCAGTCCACTAGCCAGCCACAGCAGTCCACTAGCCAGCCACAGCAGTCCAGGGCCAGCCACAGCAGTCCACTAGCCAGCCACAGCAGTCCACTAGCCAGCCACAGCAGTCCACTAGCCAGCCACAGCAGTCCACTAGCCAGCCACAGCAGTCCACTAGCTAGCCACAGCAGTCCACTAGCCAGCC
>NW_024608539.1:40000-66515 GCF_018296145.1 Oncorhynchus tshawytscha
AGGGAAGAGGTCTGTCTGTGGAACCATATCAAAACACTGTTCCTGGGCTGAAGAGGTCTATAAAACACTGTTCCTGTTTAGTCACTCCTATTCTAGGGAGGTCTGGTCTGGTCTACAATATAAAACACTGTTCCTGTTTAGTCACTCCTATTCTAGGGAGGTCTGGTCTGGTCTACAATATAAAACACTGTTCCTGTTTAGTCACTCCTATTCTAGGGAGGTCTGGTCTACAATATAAAACACTGTTCCTGTTTAGTCACTCCTATTCTAGGGAGGTCTGGTCTGGTCTACAATATAAAACACTGTTCCTGTTTAGTCACTCCTATTCTAGGGAGGTCTGGACTACTATATATAACACTGTTCCTGTTTAGTCACTCCTATTCTAGGGAGGTCTGACACAGATGTAATATAAAACACTGTTCCTGTTTAGTCACTCCTATTCTAGGGAGGTCCAACCACTATATAAAACACTGTTCCTGTTTAGTCACTCCTATTCTAGGGAGGTCTGGTCTACAATATAAAACACTGTTCCTGTTTAGTCACACCTATTCTAGGGAGGTCTGGTCACAATCTAAACCACTGTTCCTGTTTAGTCACTCCTATTCTAGGGAGGTCAGATCACAATATAAACACTGTTCCTGTTTAGTCACTCCTATTCTAGGGAGGTCTGGTCTACAATTTATGAACTGAGGGAAGGAAGAAGAGACAAGGAAGAGAAGAGAGAGAGAAGAGGGGAATGAGGAAATAAGGAGAGGGGACAACACACTGTTCCTGTTTAGTCAGGGGGATGAGGAAAGGGAGGTCTGGTCTGGTCTACAATCTAAAACACTGAGAAGGGGGAGTCAGGAAATTCTAGGGAGGTCTGGTCTGAGACTACTATATAAAACACTGGGGGTTTAGTCACTCCTATTCTAGGGAGGTCTGGTCTGGTCTACAATATAAAACACTGTTCCTGTTTAGTCACTCCTATTCTAGGAGGTCTGGGGATGAGGAAAACACTGTTCCTGTTTAGAGACTCCTATTCTAGGAGGTCTGGTCTACAATATAAAACACTGGGAGAGAGTCACCCTATTGAGGAGAGGAGAAGGTCTGGTCTACAAGGATAAAACACTGAAGGGGGATTAGTCACTCCTATTCTAGGGAGAGTCTGGACTAGGGAGAGAGAGAAGGGGGATGAGGGAGGAGAAGGGAGAGGACACTGTTCCTGTTTAGTCACTCCTATTCTAGGGAGGTCTGGGGGATGATAAAAACTGTTCCTGGTTAGAGAGGAGGAGGGAGGTCTGGAGAGAAGGGGGATATAAAACACTGGGGAGGGGGAGAGACTCCTATTCTAGGGAGGTCTGGTCTACAATATAAAACACTGTTCCTGTTTAGTCACTCCTATTCTAGGGAGGTCTGGTCTACAATATAAAACACTGTTCCTGTTTAGTCACTCCTATTCTAGGAGGTCTGGGAGACAATATATGAACTGAGGGAAGGAAGAAGAGACGAGAAGAGAAGAGCGAGAGAAGGGGGATGAGGAAAGGAGAGGAGAGGGAGGGAGAGGGGAGAGAGGAGAGGAGAGAGATGAGAAAGGAGGGGATGAGAAAGGAGAGGGGAGGGAAGGGGAGAGAGGAGAGGGAGAGAGAGAGGGGGAGGGAGAGAGAAAGGAGAGGAGAGGAGAGGGGGGGGAGAGAGGAGGAGAGGGAGAGAGAGAAGGGGGATGAGGAAAGAAGAGGAGAGGGGAGGGAGAGAGGAGGAGAGGGAGAGAGAGAAGGGGATGAGGAAAGGAGAGGAGAGGGGAGAGAGGAGGAGAGGGAGAGAGAGAAGGGGGATGAGGAGGAAAGGGGGAGAGGAGAGGGGAGAGAGGAGGAGAGGGAGAGAGAGAAGGGGATGAGGAAAGGAGAGGGGAGAGAGGAGGGAGAGAGAGAAGGGGGATGAGGAAAGGAGAGAGAGGGGAGAGGAGAGAGGAGGAGAGGGAGAGAGAGAAGGGGGATGAGGAAAGGAGAGAGAGAGGGGGGAAGGGGAGAGAGGAGAGGGAGAGAGAAGGGGGATGAGGAAAGGAGAGGAGAGGGGAGAGGGAGAGAGGGGAGGAAGGGGGATGAGGAAAGTTTGATTGAGTTACTCAGGAGAGAGGAGGAGAGGGAGAGAGGAGGGTGAGAGAAGGGGGATGAGGAAAGTTTGATTGAGTTACTCAGAGAGAGGAGAGAGAGAGAGGGAGAGAGAGGAGGGTGAGTCTCTTTCTGATAATAAGACAAAATGCCCTAAGGCTTATCAGGACGTGTGTGTGTGTTTGATGATGTGCCCCAGCAGTAGTAAATGAAGCCATTATCTGTTTTTACAAGGCAGACGTCCATTGGAGTGTAGAGGAGAGGAGGTAGAGGAGAGGAGAGGAGTGTAGAGGAGAGGAGTGTAGAGGAGAGAAGAGGAGTGTAGAGGAGAGGAGTGTAGAGGAGAGGAGTGGAGAGGAGATAGAGGAGAGGAGTGTAGAGGAGAGGAGAGGTAGAGAGTAGGGAGGTAGAGGAGGGAGAGGAGGTAGAGGAGAGGAGTGTAGAGGAGGGAGAGGAGAGGAGGTAGAGGAGAGGAGAGAGAGGAGAGGAGAGGGAGGGGGGAGGAGGGGAGTGGAGAGGAGGAGAGGAGTGTAGAGGAGAGGAGGTAGGAGAGGGGAGAGGAGAGGAGTAGAGGAGAGGAGTGTAGAGGAGAGGAGTGGAGGTAGAGGAGAGGAGGTAGAGGAGGTAGAGGAGAGGAGGTAGAGGAGAGGAGTGTAGAGGAGAGGAGGAGAGGAGAGGAGAGGAGGGAGAGGAGAGGAGGGAGGGGAGGGAGGGGAGGGAGGGAGTGGAGAGAGGGAGGAGAGGAGAGGAGAGGAGAGGAGGAGGGAGAGGAGAGGAGAGGAGAGGAGAGGGCTGTTATCTAGTACCAGAGGGAGAGGAGGTAGAGGAGAGGAGTGTAGAGGAGAGGAGTGTAGAGGAGGTAGAGGAGAGGAGTGGAGGAGAGGAGAGGAGTATAGAGGAGAGGAGTGTAGAGGAGAGGAGTGTAGAGGAGAGGAGAGGAGGTAGAGGAGAGGAGAGGAGAGGAGAGGGTAGAGGAGAGGAGTGTAGAGGAGAGAGGTAGGGGAGGTAGAGGAGAGGAGTGTAGAGGAGAGGAGGTAGAGGAGAGGAGCAGAGGAGAGGAGCAGTAGAGGAGAGGAGGAGGAGGGAGAGGAGAGGAGTGTAGGGGAGAGGGAGGAGGAGAGGAGAGGAGTGGAGGAGAGTAGAGGAGGTAGAGGAGAGGAGTGTAGAGGGAGGAGAGGAGGTAGAGGAGAGGATTTAGGTAGAGGAGAGGAGAGATGTAGAGGGAGAGTACAGAGGCGAGGAGAGGGAGGTAGAGGAGAGGAGGTAGAGGAGAGGAGGGAGGGAGGAGAGGAGGAGAGGAGAGGAGAGGAGGTAGAGGAGAGGAGTGTAGAGGAGAGGAGTGTAGAGGAGAGGAGTGTAGAGGAGAGGAGTATAGAGGGAGAGGAGGAGAGAGAGGATGCAGAGGAGAGGGAGGTGGAGAGGAGTGGAGTGTAGAGGAGAGGAGTGGAGGGAGAGGAGAGGAGTGTAGAGGAGAGGAGTGAGGAGAGGAGGCAGAGGAGAGGAGGTAGAGGAGAGGAGAGGGTGGTAGAGAGATGGAGTGTAGAGGAGAGGAGTAGAGGAGTGGAGAGGGATGTAGAGGAGAGGGGAGGGAGGTAGAGGAGAGAGGTAGAGGAGAGAGATGGAGGAGAGGAGAGGATGTAGAGGAGAGGGGGAGGAGAGGAGTGTAGAGAGAGGAGTGAGAGGAGAGGAGGTAGAGGAGAGGAGGAGAGGAGAGTAGAGAGAGAGGAGAGGAGGTAGAGGAGAGGAGGTAGAGGAGAGGAGAGGGGAGGAGAGGAGGTAGAGGAGAGGAGGAGAGTAGAGGAGGTAGGAGAGGAGAGGGGAGGAGGGGAGTGTAGAGGGCTTTGTAGAGGAGGGAGGAGAGGAGAGGGAGGGAGGGAGGGAGGGAGGGAGGGAGGGAGAGGAGTGTAGAGGAGAGGAGGTAGAGGAGGAGGAGAGGAGAGGAGAGGGAGGAGAGAGGAGAGGGAGAGAGGGGTTATCGAGGAGAGGAGGTAGAGGAGGAGTGTAGAGGAGGAGAGAGGTAGAGGAGGAGTAGAGGAGAGGAGTGTAGAGAGAGGAGAGGAGGTAGAGGAGAGGAGTGTAGAGGAGAGGAGGTAGAGGGAGGAGAGGAGAGGAGTGTAGAGGAGAGGAGGTAGAGGAGGAGTAGAGGAGAGGAGAGGAGGGAGAGGGAGAGAGGAGTGGAGAGGAGGTAGAGGGAGGAGTGTAGAGGAGAGGAGTGTAGAGGAGAGGAGGTAGAGGAGAGGAGAGTAGAGAGGAGAGGAGAGGAGAGGAGAGGAGTGTAGAGGAGAGGAGTGGAGGAGAGGAGTAGAGGAGGTAGAGGAGAGGAGTGTAGAGGAGAGGAGTGTAGGAGGAGAGGAGTAGAGGAGAGGAGTGTAGAGGAGAGGAGTAGAGGAGAGGAGAGGAGCAGAGAGGAGAGGAGTGGGAGAGGAGGAGTGTAGAGGAGAGAAGAGGAGTGTAGAGGAGAGAGAGGAGGAGAGGAGGACAGAGAGGAGAGGGAGAGGAGGTAGAGGAGAGGAGGTAGAGGAGAGGAGGTAGAGGAGAGGAGGTGGAGGAGAGGAGTGTAGGGAGGAGAGGAGTGTAGAGGAGAGAAGAGGAGAGGAGAGGAGAGGAGGTAGAGGAGAGAGGGGAGGTAGAGGAGGGAGAGGAGAGGAGTGTAGAGGAGAGGAGAGGAGGAGAGGTAGAGTGGAGAGGAGAGGAGGTAGAGAGAGAGGAGGTAGAGGAGTGTAGAGGAGAGAGAGGAGTGTAGAGGTAGAGGAGAGGAGGGAGGAGAGGAGGGAGTGGAGGAGAGGAGGTAGAGAGTGAGAGGAGAGAAGAGGAGTGTAGAGGAGTGTAGAGGAGAGGAGAGGAGTGTAGAGGAGGAGGGGAGAGGAGAGGAGTGTAGAGGAGAGAAGAGGGAGATGTAGAGGAGAGGAGAGAGAGGAGTGTAGAGGAGAGGAGAGGAGAGAGGGAGAGGAGAGGAGTGTAGAGGAGAGGAGGTAGAGGAGAGGAGGAGGAGAGAGAGGAGGTAGAGGAGAGGAGAGGAGGTAGAGGAGAGGAGGAGAGGAGGAGGAGAGGGGGAGAGGAGGTAGAGGAGAGGAGGTAGAGGAGAGGAGTGTAGAGGAGAGGAGAGGAGTGTAGAGGAGAGGAGTGTAGAGGAGAGGAGTGAGGAGAGGAGTGTAGAGGAGGGAGGAGGGAGAGGAGATTTTAGAGAGGGAGGTAGAGGAGTGTAGAGGAGAGGAGGTAGAGGAGAGGAGGCAGAGGAGAGGAGGTAGAGGAGGAGAGGAGTGTAGAGGAGAGGATGTAGGGGGAGTGTAGAGGAGAGGAGAGGAGTGGTAGAGGAGGTAGAGAGAGTGTAGGGAGAGGAGAGGGGAGGTAGAGGGAGGAGTGGAGGAGAGGAGGGAGAGGAGAGGAGGTAGAGGAGGTAGAGGAGAGGAGGTAGGGGAGAGGAGAGGAGAGGAGAGTGAGAGGAGAGGAGGTAGAGGAGAGGAGAGGAGTGTAGAGGAGAGGGTGTGAGGGAGAGAGGGAGTGAGAGAGAGGAGGAGTGTAGAGGAGAGGAGAGGAGAGGAGAGAGGGAGTGTAGAGGAGAGGAGAGGTAGAGGAGAGTGGGAGTGAGAGGAGAGGAGAGGAGAGGAGAGGAGAGGAGAGGAGAGGAGAGGAGAGGAGGAGGAGGAGAGGAGGTAGAGGAGAGGAGGAGGAGGGAGAGAGTTCAGAGGAGAGGAGGAGAGAGAGGAGAGGAGGTAGAGGAGAGGAGTGTAGAGGAGGGGAGGTAGAGGAGAGGAGGTAGAGGAGAGGAGAGGAGAGAGGAGAGGAGAGGAGTGTAGAGGAGAGAGGAGTGTAGAGGAGAGGAGAGGGAGGTAGAGGAGAGGAGAGGAGAGAGGAGAGAGGTAGAGGAGAGGAGTGTAGAGGAGGAGAGGAGAGGGCTGTAGATCTAGTACCAGTTAGAGGAGAGGTGTAGAGGAGAGGAGAGGAGAGGAGGTAGAGAGAGTTCAGAGGAGGTAGAGGAGAGGGAGGAGAGAGAGGAGAGGAGTGTAGAGGAGAGGAGGTAGAGGAGAGGAGAGTAGAGGAGAGGAGGTAGAGGAGGAGAGGAGAGGTAGAGGAGAGGAGAGGAGATAGAGGAGAGGAGGTAGAGAGGAGAGGGAGAGGAGAGGGAGAGAGGATCTAGAGGAGAGGAGTGGGGAGTGAGAGGGAGGGAGGATCTAGTAGTGTAGGGGAGAGGAGGTAGGGGAGAGGAGAGGATCTAGAGGAGAGGAGAGGAGGAGTGTAGAGGAGAGGAGGAGGAGAGAGGTAGAGGCGAGAGGAGGTAGAGGAGAGGAGTGTAGAGGCGAGAGGAGAGGGAGAGGGAGAGGAGGGAGAGGAGAGGAGTAGAGAGGAGGTAGATGAGAGGAGAGAGGAGTGTAGAGGAGAGGAGTGTAGAGGGGAGGAGGGAGAGGAGAGGAGGTAGAGGAGAGGACCAGAGGAGAGGAGTGGAGAGGAGAGGAGAGGTTGGAGAGGAGAGGAGTGGAGAGGAGGAGAGGAGAGGAGTGTAGAGGAGAGGGGTAGAGGAGTGAGAGGAGAGGAGAGGAGGAGAGGAGAGGAGATAGAGGAGAGGAGAGAGGTAGAGGAGAGGGAGGTAGGAGGAGAGGAGTGTAGAGGAGAGGAGGAGAGGAGAGGAGTAGAGGAGAGGAGTGGGAGTGTAGGAGGTAGAGGAGCTGTAGAGGAGAGGAGAGGAGAGGAGAGGAGGTAGAGGAGAGGAGAGAGAGAGGTAGAGGAGAGGAGAGGAGTGTAGAGGGAGAGAAGAGGAGGTAGAGGAGAGAAGAGAGTAGAGGAGAGAGAGGAGTGTAGGGAGAGGAGTGTAGAGGAGAGAGAGGGAGGTAGAGGAGAGGAGATGTAGAGGGAGAGGAGGTAGAGGAGAGGAGGTAGAGGAGAGGAGTGTAGAGGAGGTAGAGGGCTAGAGGAGAGAAGTTATAGAGGAGACCAGTTAGAGGAGAGGAGAGGAGGTAGAGGAGAGGAGTGTAGAGGAGAGGGAGTAGAGAGGAGAGGAGTGTAGAGGAGGAGAGGAGTGTAGAGGAGAGAAGAGGAGTGTAGAGGAGAGAAGACCAGAGAGGGAGGAGAGGAGAGGAGGGAGTAGAGGAGAGGGCTGTTAGAGGAGTAGAGGGAGAGGAGGTGTAGAGGAGAGGAGTGTTATGTAGAGGAGAGAAGAGGAGTAGAGGAGTGGTAGAGGAGAGGAGAGCTGTAGAGGACCAGTAGAGGAGAGGAGAGGAGGGAGAGGAGAGAAGGGAGGTAGAGGAGACCAGAGGGAGAGGAGGTAGAGGAGAGAGAGGAGGTAGAGGAGAGGAGAGGAGTGTAGAGGGAGAGAAGAGGGAGTGTAGAGGAGAGGAGAGGAGGAGAGGAGAGAAGAGGAGGAGAGGAGAGGAGAGGGAGTAGAGGAGTGTAGAGGAGAGAAGAGGAGGTAGAGGAGGTAGAGGAGAGGAGAGGAGAGGAGAGGAGAGGAGTGTAGAGGAGAGAAGAGGAGGTAGAGGAGAGGAGAGGAGTGTAGAGGAGAGGGAGGAGAGGAGAGGAGAGTAGAGGAGAGGAGAGGAGTGTAGAGGAGAGGAGAGAGTAGAGGAGAGGAGAGGAGTAGAGGAGAGAGAGGTAGAGGAGAGGAGTAGAGGAGAGAAGAGGAGGTGTAGAGGAGAGGAGAGGAGGAGAGGAGAGGAGTGTAGAGGAGAGAAGAGGAGTGTAGAGGAGAGGAGAGGAGGAGAGGAGAGGAGGTAGAGGAGAGGAGGAGAGGAGAGGAGAGGAGGTAGAGGAGAGGAGAGGAGTAGAGGAGAGGAGAGGAGTGTAGAGGAGAGAAGAGGGAGGTAGAGGAGTGTAGAGGAGAGGAGTGTAGAGGAGAGGAGAGGAGTGTAGAGGAGAGAAGAGGAGTGTAGAGGAGAGGAGAGGGAGTGTAGAGGAGAGGAGAGGGAGGAGAGGAGAGGAGAGGAGGTAGAGGAGAGGAGAGGAGTGTAGAGGAGAGGAGAGGGAGGTAGAGGAGAGGAGAGGAGTGTAGAGGGAGAGGAGAGGGAGGTAGAGGAGAGGAGAGGAGTAGAGGAGAGGAGTGTAGAGGAGAGGAGAGGAGTGTAGAGGAGAGGAGAGAGGAGAGAAGAGGAGGTAGAGGAGGGAGGAGAGGAGGAGAGGAGAGAAGAGGAGGTAGAGGAGTCAGAGGAGGGAGTGTAGAGGAGAGGGAGAGGAGGAGGAGAGAAGAGGAGTGTAGAGTGTAGAGGAGAGGAGGTAGAGGAGAGGAGAGGAGTAGAGGAGAGGAGAGGAGTGTAGAGGAGAGGAGAGGAGGTAGAGGAGAGGAGGTAGAGGAGAGGAGAGGAGAGAGGGAGGAGTGTAGAGGAGTGGAGAGGAGGTAGAGGAGAGGAGTGTAGAGGAGAGGAGAGGAGGTAGAGGAGAGGAGAGGAGGTAGAGGAGAGGAGTGTAGAGGAGAGTGTAGAGGAGTGTAGAGGAGTAGAGGAGAGAAGAGGAGGTAGAGGAGAGGAGTGAGAGGAGGTAGAGGAGAGGAGAGTAGAGGAGAGGAGAGGAGGTAGAGGAGTGTAGAGGAGAGGAGAGGAGTGTAGAGGAGAGGAGGTAGAGGAGAGGCTTGTAGAGGAGAGGAGTGTAGAGGAGTTAGAGGAGAGGAGTGTAGAGGAGAGGAGGTAGAGGAGAGGAGTGTAGAGGAGTGTAGAGGAGAGGAGGTAGAGGGAGAGGAGTAGAGGGAGGTAGAGGAGGTGAGAGAAGAGAGGAGAGGAGAGAAGAGGAGGAGAGGAGAGGAGGTAGAGGAGAGGAGGTAGAGGAGAGGAGAGGAGAGTAGAGGATTTGTAGAGGAGAGGAGTGTAGAGGAGAGGAGTGTAGAGGAGAGGAGTGTAGAGGAGAGAGAGTAGAGGAGGTAGAGGAGAGGAGGAGAGGAGAGGAGGGAGAGGAGAGGAGGTAGAAGAGAGGTAGAGGAGAGGAGTAGGAGGAGAGGAGGTAGAGGAGGAGAGGAGAGGCTGTAGAGGAGAGAAGAGGAGGTAGAGGAGAGGAGGTAGAGGAGAGGAGTAGAGGAGAGGGAGTAGAGAGGAGTAGAGGAGAGGAGTGTAGAGGGAGGTAGAGGAGTGTAGAGGAGAGGAGGTAGAGGAGAGGAGGGAGGTAGAGGAGAGGAGGTAGAGGAGAGGGAGAGGGAGAGGAGAGAGTGTAGAGGAGTAGAGAGGAGCTGTAGAGGAGATCTAGTAGAGGAGAGGGGAGTGTAGAGGAGAGGAGAGTGGTAGAGGAGAGGAGCTAGAGGAGAGGGAGTAGAGGGAGAGGAGTGTAGAGGAGAGGAGGTAGTGTAGAGGAGAGGAGGTAGAGGAGAGGATTTTAGTAGGAGAGAAGAGGAGGTAGAGGAGAGGAGATTTTTAGGGAGGAGAGGAGTGTAGAGGGATGTAGAGGAGAGGAGCTGTAGAGAGTGTAGAGGAGAGGAGGTAGAGAGAGGAGGTAGTTATCTAGTACCAGGTAGAGGAGAGGAGTGTAGAGTGCAGAGGACTGTAGAGGAGCAGAGGAGAGAGAGAGGTAGAGGAGACATTTAGAGGAAAGGAGGTAGAAGATTTTAGAAGAGGCTTAGGGAACATTTTAGTAAAGGAGTGTAAGGATGTAGAGGAGTAAGGAGAGGGCTGTTATCTAGTACCAGTTCAGTGGGGTGGAGAGGAGAGGGATGTTATCTAGTATCTAGGTAACATTTGAGTAAAGCTTGGTAACATTTGAGTAAAGCTTGGTAACATTTGAGTAAAGCTTGGTAACATTTTAGTAAAGCTTGGTAACATTTTAGTAAAGCTTGGTAACATTTTAGTAAAGACTGGTAACATTTCAGTAAAGCTTGGTAACATCCTGCTTTTAGAACATACGCTGAGAAGGATGTGTGTTTGTCTGTGTGTCTCTGAGTGTGTGTCTCTGAGTGTGTGTCGGTGTCTCAGTGTGTGTGTCGGTGTCTCAGTGTGTGTCTGAGTGTGTGTGTCGGTGTCTCAGTGTGTGTCTCTGAGTGTGTGTGTCGGTGTCTCGTGTGTGTCTCTGGTGTGTGTGTCGGTGTCTCAGTGTGTCTCTCTGAGTGTGTGTGTCGGTGTCTCAGTGTGTGTCTCTGAGTGTGTGTGTCGGTGTCTCAGTGTGTGTCTCTGAGTGTGTGTGTCGGTGTCTCGGTGTGTGTCTCTGAGTGTGTGTGTCGGTGTCTCAGTGTGTGTCTTGGTATCTTTAAAGAGGAAAGGAAAACCCAGTCATTAGTGATCTAAATAAGTAGAGAGGAACACCATCTTCTTTTTAATGAAGAGGGGGAGAAAATAGTGAGGAGAGAGAGAGAGAGAGAGAGAGAGGAGAGAGGAACAGTGGAGTTCACAGTAACTGTTAGAAAATGGTTTGGAACCTGAGGCCAGAAAGATCTGACAATTAGACCAGAACACACACACAGGGACAGGAAGTGTGTGTGTGTGACCAGAACACACACACAGGGACAGGAAGTGTGTGTGTGTGACCAGAACACACACACAGGGACAGGAAGTGTGTGTGTGTGACCAGAACACACACAGGGACAGGAAGTGTGTGTGTGTGACCAGAACACACACAGGGACAGGAAGTGTGTGTGTGTGACCAGAACACACACACAGGGACAGGAAGTGTGTGTGTGTGACCAGAACACACACACAGGGACAGGAAGTGTGTGTGTGTGTGACCAGAACACACACACAGGGACAGGAAGTGTGTGTGTGTGTGACCAGAACACACACACAGGGACAGGAAGTGTGTGTGTGTGTGACCAGAACACACACACAGGGACAGGAAGTGTGTGTGTGTGACCAGAACACACACACAGGGACAGGAAGTGTGTGTGTGTGACCAGAACACACACACAGGGACAGGAAGTGTGTGTGTGTGACCAGAACACACACACAGGGACAGGAAGTGTGTGTGTGTGACCAGAACACACACAGGGACAGGAAGTGTGTGTGTGTGACCAGAACACACACAGGGACAGGAAGTGTGTGTGTGTGACCAGAACACACACACAGGGACAGGAAGTGTGTGTGTGTGACCAGAACACACACACAGGGACAGGAAGTGTGTGTGTGTGACCAGAACACACACACAGGGACAGGAAGTGTGTGTGTGTGACCAGAACACACACACAGGGACAGGAAGTGTGTGTGTGTGACCAGAACACACACACAGGGACAGGAAGTGTGTGTGTGTGACCAGAACACACACAGGGACAGGAAGTGTGTGTGTCACAGAGAGAAAGTGACAGAAAAAAGCTACCCTTCATGTCTACCCCAGACAGGTCCTCCAGACATGTAGGCAGACTCTAAACTAGCACTCTGATCTAAAACGCTCTCTAGTTGATAGTGTCCCATCACTGCTGTGGAATAGGGAATCTAATCTCTGTGTGGCTTTAGGGACCATCAGGACTGGGACAACAGTAGGACTGATTCTATTAAGATCCACACACACACACAGAGAGAGGATGAGTTGGGCTGAAACTAGGGCTGTTATGGTGACCATATTACCGCCACAGCGGAGGTCACTAGTCACGAAGACAGTCAAATTCCACGTGACCGTTTTAGACACGGTAATTAGGCTTCTCTGTAGGCTATATTACATGGATTTACTGTGAAGTGTGACTAAATCACATGGATTTAGAATTATATTACATGGATTTACTCTGAAGGTGTAGACTAAATCACATGGATTTACTGTGAAGGTGTAGGCTATATCACATGGATTTACTGTAAAGGTGTAGGCTACTAAATCACATGGATTACATGTAGATTTCACATGGATTTACTGTGAAGGTGTAGGCTATATCACATGGATTTACTGTGAAGGTGTAGGCTATATCACATGGATTTACTGTGAAGGTGTAGATTATATCACATGGATTTACTGTGAAGGTGTAGATTATATCACATGGATTTACTGTGAAGGTGTAGATTATATCACATGGATTTACTGTGAAGGTGTAGATTATATCACATGGATTTACTGTGAAGGTGTAGATTATATCACATGGATTTACTGTGAAGGTGTAGGCTATATCACATGGATTTACTGTGAAGGTGTAGGCTATGGATGATTGAATATACCAAAACCTCCCAGGCCAGAGAGCAGCCCTGTATGTCGAGTCCTCACACACACGACTGTGTACCTGTAAGTTGTGTCTCTCCAGCCTCAGCTCTAGAACATTGTTCTGTTCTTCCAGACGTTGTCGCTCTCCCTCCAACTCCTCAATCTTCAGCCTGCCGACACAACACAACACAACACAAACACACACACACACACACTCCTTAGATGAATGAGCTCAATAGCGATCATGACTGAGTGTAATGAAGCGGTGCCTCTCCATTAATGAACTGAATGTTTGTTTTGATATCCAGACTGTAGTGAAACAGAGACACTAATCACAACGTGTGTAATTGATGGTAAAGTGTGTGTGTGTGTGTAGTCTACATGGGGTAAGGTAGGTAAAGTGGAAAGCAGGTGTGTGTCAGGCCATTGTGATGTAAACATGTCGTCGTCATGACGACATGAACACCATCTAATAGTAATTTAATAACCCTACAAGATAACTAGATAAAGCACCAAGATCGCTTCATACATTCTAATGTTCTTCATTCATCAGTTGTGTGTTCCATAGTTGTATATTCTACAGTTGTGTGTTCCATAGTTGTATATTCTACAGTTGTGTGTTCCATAGTTGTATATTCTACAGTTGTGTGTTCCATAGTTGTATATTCTACAGTTGTGTGTTCCATAGTTGTATATTCTACAGTTGTGTGTTCCATAGTTGTATATTCTACAGTTGTGTGTTCCATAGTTGTATATTCTACATTGTCCATAGTTGTATATTCTACAGTTGTGTGTTCCATAGTTGTATATTCTACAGTTGTGTGTTCCATAGTTGTATATTCTACAGTTGTGTGTTCCATAGTTGTATATTCTACAGTTGTGTGTTCCATAGTTGTATATTCTACAGTTGTGTGTTCCATAGTTGTATATTCTACAGTTGTGTGTTCCATAGTTGTATATTCTACAGTTGTGTGTTCCATAGTTGTATATTCTACAGTTGTGTGTTCCATAGTTGTATATTCTACAGTTGTGTGTTCCATAGTTGTATATTCTACAGTTGTGTGTTCCATAGTTGTATATTCTACAGTTGTGTGTTCCATAGTTGTATATTCTACAGTTGTGTGTTCCATAGTTGTATATTCTACAGTTGTGTGTTCCATAGTTGTATATTCTACAGTTGTAGTCCATAGTTGTATATTCTACAGTTGTGTGTTCCATAGTTGTATATTCTACAGTTGTGTGTTCCATAGTTGTATATTCTACAGTTGTGTGTTCCATAGTTGTATATTCTACAGTTGTGTGTTCCATAGTTGTATATTCTACAGTTGTGTGTTCCATAGTTGTATATTCTACAGTTGTGTGTTCCATAGTTGTATATTCTACAGTTGTGTGTTCCATAGTTGTATATTCTACAGTTGTGTGTTCCATAGTTGTATATTCTACAGTTGTGTGTTCCATAGTTGTATATTCTACAGTTGTGTGTTCCATAGTTGTATATTCTACAGTTGTGTGTTCCATAGTTGTATATTCTACAGTTGTGTGTTCCATAGTTGTATATTCTACAGTTGTGTGTTCCATAGTTGTATATTCTACAGTTGTGTGTTCCATAGTTGTATATTCTACAGTTGTGTGTTCCATAGTTGTATATTCTACAGTTGTGTGTTCCATAGTTCTATATTCTACAGTTGTGTGTTCCATAGTTGTATATTCTACAGTTCTGTGTTCCATAGTTCTATATTCTACAGTTGTGTGTTCCATAGTTCTATATTCTACAGTTCTCCATAGTTCTATGTTCTAATGTTGTGTGTTCCATAGTTCTGTATTCCATAGTTCTATGTTCTAACGTTGTTTGTTCTATTCATGGGTTACATGTTCTGACAATATTTTGAACGTTTGTGTTCCATAGGCCGACTGCTTTATTCTCAATTCAAAGTGTTAACGCTGATGAAGATTTCTCCAAAAGTCAATTATAGTGGTTTAGCAGTACAACCCCATTCTGAAGGAGACAGTTCATTGTAGGAAAACCTCTGGTTCGTTATGATGTCACAGATTGACATTAGATGCAGCATGACGTTCAGTATTCCTAGCTAACCTCTGTTCTAACGTTGTGATGTTCAGATTGACATTAGATGCAGCATAACGTCAGCGTCTGACAACCTCTTGTTTTGTAACAGATTGACATTAGATGGACTGCGTCTCGACTGCTTTATTCTCGTTATGATGTCAGATTAACATTAGATGCAGCATAACGTCAGCGTCTCTCTAGCTAACCTCTGGTCGTCAATTATGATGTCACAGATTGACATTAGAACAGACACGTCAGCGTAGGAAAACCTCTGGTCGTCGTTATGATGTCACAGATTGACATTAGATACAGCATGACGTCAGCGTCTCTAGCTAACCTCTGGTCGTCGTTATGATGTCACAGATTGACATTAGATGCAGCATGACGTCAGCGTCGCTGGCTAACCTCTGGTCGTCGTTATGATGTCACAGATTGACATTAGATGCAGCATGACGTCAGCGTCGCTAATGACAACATTGCCATCGGTCTAAAGTCAATTTGACAAAATGAAAATGCTGGCAGAGTTGTTTCCTCCTAAACATGAACCTACTTCAGCAGTGGAATGGTATTTCCTGCCTCTTCAGTCGACTGTCAGTCTGTCCAGAGTGACTTTAGGTCAGCACTGTGACGTCACCTTGACTTCCTCCATAGGCTTCCTGTCTCCTTCACTCTTCATCACATGACCAACGACTTGATTCTCCCTCCATACCTGTCTGACCTCCATCTCTTCCTCTATCGCTCCCAGTGGACCTCACATCCCTCTCCTCCTCTTCTTCACCCCCCACTTCTCTAACCACTCTTCTCCCAGCCTCTCCTCCTCCCTCTTCTCTCCTCCTCCTTCACCCCCTCTTCTCCCAGCCTCTCCTCTTCTTCACCCCCTCTTCTCCCAGCCTCTCCTCTTCTTCACCCCCCACTTCTCTAACTACCCTCTTCTCACCCCCCCTCTTCTTCACCCCCCACTTCTTCTCTAACTACCCTCTTCTCCCAGCCTCCTCCTCTTCTTCACCCCCACTTCTCTAACTACCCTCTCCTCTTCTTCACCCCCTCTTCTCCCAGCCTCTCCTCTTCTTCACCCCCCACTTCTCTAACTACCCTCTTCTCCCAGCCTCTGCTCCTCTTCTTCACCCCCTCTTCTCTAACTACCCTCTTCTCCTCTTCTTCACCCCCACTTCTCTAACTACCCTCTCCTCCTCCCTCTTTTCTAACTACCCTCTTCTCTCAGCCTCTCCTCCTCTTCTTCACCCCCCCACTTCTCTAACTACCCTCTTCTCCTCTTCACCCCCACTTCTCTAACTACCCTCTTCTCCCAGCCTCTCCTCCTCCTCAGCCCCCGCGCAGCAACCCACCTAGCCCCCCGCGCTCCCTAGCTAGCTCCCCCGCGCTCCCTAGCAACCCACCTAGCCCCCGCGCTCCCTAGCAACCCACCTAGCCCCCAACGCTCCCAAGACGCTCCCTAGCCAGCCCCTGGCCCCCAACGCTCCCTAGCCAGCCGCTGGCCCCCAACGCTCCCAACCCACCTGGCCCCCAACGCTCCCTAGCCAGACGCCTGGCCCCAACACTCCCTAGCCAGACGCCTAGCCCCCACGCTCCCTAGCCATCTGGCCCCAGGGCTCACTCCATTCTCGCTCACCCTCCAGTCATCTGAACTCTCTCCTCCTCTCTGTATATGGTTCAGTATGGTAGTACTGAACCATATAGTATGGTACTTCACCTCTCTACTGGTGTTAAGTGTGTGAGTTACCGGAGTGTGTTGACTTCCTCGTTCGTTGCTAAGGGGTTGCCCTCGGCGACGGAGTCTTGCTGCTTCTTCATAACCTCCAGCTCCAACTCCATCTAGAACACAGAGACACACATTTAGTAACCCAGACTAACATAAAAACAGACCCAATCACTCCGATGCCTTCCCCCTCCCCCCCCCCCCCTCCCTCCGGCCCCCATCTCCCCCATCCCTCCGGCCCCCATCTCCCCATCCCTCCGGCCCCCATCTCCCCATCTTCCCACTCCCTCCGGCCCCCATCTCCTCCATCCCTCCGGCCCCCATCCTCCGGCCCCCCATCCCCCATCCTCCCCCTCCCTCCGGCCCCCTCCCCCATCCTCCCTCCGGCCCCCATCCTCCCCGGCCCCCTCTCCCCATCCCCCCTCTCCCCCATCCTCCCTCCGGCCCCCTCTCCCCATCCTCCCCCATCCCTCCGCCCCCTCTCCCCCATCCTCCCCTCTCCCCCATCCTCCCTCCGGCCCCCTCCCACCTCCCCCATCCTCCCTAAACAGACAGCACCCCCCTCTCCCCATCCTCCCTCCGGCCCCCTCTCCCCATCCCCTCCCACCTCCCTCTCTAAATTCTCTATACCACTATTCCCTAAACAGACAGCACAGCGGTGCATCCCCCTCCATCTGTCTCTCCTCTGATGGAGAATAATCAATGAAGGAGATGTCTGGGTAACAAGGGAAGAGAGGAGGAGAGGGACGCGGCTCGTGATTCAACACCACTCAGACACACACAATGATACATTCATTCATTCCTATCCCTCTTCTGTCTCTCCTCAGACAGAGAGGTAATCACAAGGTGGAGAGACGAGAGGGTGTGTGTGTGTGGCGAGACGAGATGATTTCACACGTGTCACTTCCCATCACCACGGCAATTGTGACGTTGCCCTGGAAACAGGAACAGCCAAGTGTGTGTTATAAACGACCGCCGTCTAGGAAAAACACGCTTTATTTCACAGGGTGTGTGTGTGTGTGTGTGTGTGTACACTCACAGTCTGTACTTGTAGTTTGAGGGCCCCAGACTCCTCTTGGGCTTTAGTCAACAGAACCTGCAGAAGAGGGAGAAAAACACCACTTAGACAAGAGGTGTGTGTGTGTGTGTGTGTGTGTGTGTGTGTGTGTGTGTGTGTGTGTGTGTGGTGTGTGGGTGTGGGTGTGGCAGGCAGAGAGGAAATACAATAGGTAGAGAGCCAAATATTCTATAACAGCCTCCACTCTTCCTGGAGGGCTTTCCACTAGATGTTGGAACATTGCTGCGGGGACTTGCTTCCATTCAGCCACAAGAGCATTAGTGAGATCAGGCACTGATGTTGGGAGACCAGGCCTGGCTCGCAGTCAGGGATCTGTGCAGGACAGTGAAGTTCTTCCGCATCGATTTCGACAAACCATTTCTGTATGGACCTTGCTTTGTGCACGGGGGCATTGTCATGCTGAAACAGGAAAGGGCCTTCCCCAAACTGCCACAAAGTTGGAAGGAACAGAATCGTCTAGAATGTCATTGTATGTTGTAGCGCTAATATTTCCCTACACTTGAAATAAGGGGCTCGAACCGTGAAAAACAGCCACAGACCATTATTCATCCTCCACCAAACTTTACAGTTGGCACTTTGCATTGGGGCAGGTAGCGTTCTCCTGGCATCCACCAAACCCAGATTCACCCGTCGGAATGCCAGATGGTGAAGCGTGATTCATCCCTCCAGAGAAGGCGTTTCCAGAGTCCAGTGGCGGCGAGCTTTACACCAGTCCAGCCGCGAGTGTCATTGAGCATGGTGATGTTAGGCTTGTGTGCGGCTGCTCGGCCATGGAAACCCATTGAAGCTCAGATCACGTGGTTACCACCCTGCATGAACACGGCTCTGGGATACGAATAACTAACATCAGCTAGGAAAACAGCCAGCTAATGTTAGCTAGCTAGCTAACAGTACACTGTAGCTTGAAATTAAACCACTGTCTGTCAAAATTAGAAACGTGTAATATCTGTCATTGTGATGATGTTGCTTCCGGAGGGCAGTTTGGAACTCGGTAGTGAGTGTTGCTTGTGAGTGTTGTTGTGAGTGTTGCCAACACACTGTCAATGACACAGACTCTACTCCAGCCACTTTAATCATGGGAATTGATGGGAAATGATGTAAATATATCACTAGCCACTTTAAACAATACTACCTTATATAATGTTACTTACCCTACATTATTCATCTCATATGCATACGTTGATACTGTACTCTATATCATCGACTGCATCCTTATGTAATACATGTATCACTAGCCACTTTAACTATGCCACTTGGTTTACATACTTATCTCATATGTATATACTGTACTCGATATCATCTACTGTATCTTGCCTATGCTGCTCTGTACCATCACTCATTCATATATCCTTATGTACATATTCTTTATCCCCTTACACTGTGTATGACAGTAGTTTTTTTTTGGAATTGTTAGTTAGATTACTTGTTCGTTATTACTGCATTGTCGGAACTAGAAGCACAAGCATTTCGCTACACTCGCATTAACATCTGCTAACCATGTGTATGTGACAAATAAAATTTGATTTGATTTGATTTGCTTTGCTTCCAGAGGACAGTTTGGAACTCGGCAGTGAGTGTTGCTTCCAGAGGACAGTTTGGAACTCGGTAGTGAGTGTTGTTCCAGAGGACAGTTTGGAACTCGGTAGTGAGTGTTGCTTCCAGAGGACAGTTTGGAACTCGGTAGTGAGTGTTGTAACAGAGGACAGTTTGGAACTCGGTAGTGAGTGTTGTAACAGAGGGCAGTTTGGAACTCGGTAGTGAGTGTTGCAACAGAGGGCAGTTTGGAACTCGGTAGTGAGTGTTGCTTCCAGAGGGCAGTTTGGAACTCGGTAGTGAGTGTTGCTTCCAGAGGCAGTTTGGAACTCGGTAGTGAGTGTTGCTTCCAGAGGACAGTTTGGAACTCGGTAGTGAGTGTTGTAACAGAGGGCAGTTTGGAACTCGGTAGTGAGTGTTGCTTCCAGAGGGCAGTTTGGAACTCGGTAGTGAGTGTTGCTTCCAGAGGGCAGTTTGGAACTCGGTAGTGAGTGTTGTAACAGAGGGCAGTTTGGAACTCGGTAGTGAGTGTTGCTTCCAGAGGCAGTTTGGAACTCGGTAGTGAGTGTTGCTTCCAGAGGCAGTTTGGAACTCGGTAGTGAGTGTTGCTTCCAGAGGGCAGTTTGGAACTCGGTAGTGAGTGTTGCAACAGAGGGCAGTTTGGAACTCGGTAGTGAGTGTTGTAACAGAGGCAGTTTGGAACTCGGTAGTGAGTGTTGCTTCCAGAGGGCAGTTTGGAACTCGGTAGTGAGTGTTGCAACAGAGGAGGGCAGTTTGGAACTCGGTAGTGAGTGTTGCTTCCAGAGGCAGTTTGGAACTCGGTAGTGAGTGTTGCTTCCAGAGGGCAGTTTGGAACTCGGTAGTGAGTGTTGCTTCCAGAGGACAGTTTGGAACTCGGTAGTGAGTGTTGCTTCCAGAGGGCAGTTTTGGAACTCGGTGGTGAGTGTTGTAACAGAGGCAGTTTGGAACTCGGTAGTGAGTGTTGCTTCCAGAGGGCAGTTTGGAACTCGGTGGTGAGTGTTGCAACAGAGGCAGTTTGGAACTCGGTAGTGAGTGTTGTAACAGAGGGCAGTTTGGAACTCGGTAGTGAGTGTTGTAACAGAGGGCAGTTTGGAACTCGGTAGTGAGTGTTGTAACAGAGGGCAGTTTGGAACTCGGTAGTGAGTGTTGTAACAGAGGGCAGTTTGGAACTCGGTAGTGAGTGTTGCAACAGAGGGCAGTTTGGAACTCGGTAGTGAGTGTTGTAACAGAGCAGTTTGGCAGTTTGGAAGTTTCGGTGGTGAGTGTTGTAACAGAGGCAGTTTGGAACTCGGTAGTGAGTGTTGCTAACAGAGGGCAGTTTGGAACTCGGTAGTGAGTGTTGTAACAGAGGGCAGTTTGGAACTCGGTAGTGAGTGTTGTAACAGAGGGCAGTTTGGAACTCGGTAGTGAGTGTTGTAACAGAGGCAGTTTGGAACTCGGTAGTGAGTGTTGTAACAGAGGCAGTTTGGAACTCGGTAGTGAGTGTTGCAACAGAGGCAGTTTGGAACTCGGTAGTGAGTGTTGCAGTTTAACAGAGCAGTTTGGAACTCGGTGGTGAGTGTTGCAACAGAGGGCAGTTTGGAACTCGGTAGTGAGTGTTGTAACAGAGGACAGTTTGGAACTCGGTAGTGAGTGTTGCAACAGAGGCAGTTTGGAACTCGGTAGTGAGTGTTGTAACAGAGGGCAGTTTGGAACTCGGTAGTGAGTGTTGTAACAGAGGGCAGTTTGGAACTCGGAAGTGAGTGTTGTAACAGAGGACAGTTTGGAACTCGGTAGTGAGTGTTGTAACAGAGGACAGTTTGGAACTCGGTAGTGAGTGTTGTAACAGAGGACAGTTTGGAACTCGGTGGTGAGTGTTGTAACAGAGGACAGTTTGGAACTCGGTAGTGAGTGTTGTAACAGAGGACAGTTTGGAACTCGGTAGTGAGTGTTGCTTCCAGAGGACAGTTTGGAACTCGGTAGTGAGTGTTGTAACAGAGGCAGTTTGGAACTCGGTAGTGAGTGTTGTAACAGAGGGCAGTTTGGAACTCGGTAGTGAGTGTTGTAACAGAGGCAGTTTGGAACTCGGTAGTGAGTGTTGCTTCCAGAGGACAGTTTGGAACTCGGTAACAGAGGACAGTTTGGAACTCGGTAGTGAGTGTTGCTTTCAGAGGACAGTTTGGAACTCGGTAGTGAGTGTTGTAACAGAGGGCAGTTTGGAACTCGGTAGTGAGTGTTGCTTCCAGAGGACAGTTTGGAACTCGGTAGTGAGTGTTGTAACAGAGGACAGACCATTTTTACAAGCATTGCACTTCAGCACTCTGCGGTCCCGTTCTGCTGAGGTCGTGTCGCCTACCACTTCACGGCTGAGCCATTATTGCTTCTAGATGTTTCCACTTCACAATAACAGCACTTAAAGTTGACCGGGGAAGCTCTAGCAGGGCAGAAATTTCACAAACTGACTTGTTGGAAAAGTGCCATCCTATGACGGTGTCACGTTGAAAGTCACCAAGCTCTTCAATAAGGCCATTCTACTGCAAATGTTTGTCTATGGAGATTGCATGGATGTATGCTCAATTTTATACCCCTGTCAGCAACGGGTGTGGCTGAAATAGCCAAATCCACTAATTTCAACATAAGATACATACATGCACAGTTGAAGTGGGAAGTTTACATACACTTAGGTTGGAGTCAATAAAACTCGTTTTTCAACTCTATGAATTTCTTGTTTTAACAAGTTAGAGTTTGGGCAAGTTGGTTAGGACATCTACTTTGTGCATGACAAGTAATTTTTCCAACAATTGTTTACAGACAGATTATTTCACTGTATCACAATTCCAGTGGGTCAGAAGTTTACATACACTAAGTTGACTGTGCTTTTAAACCGCTTGGAAAATTCCAGAAAATGATGTCATGGCTTTAGAAGCTTCTGATAGGCTAATTGACATCAATTGAGTCCATTGGAGGTGTACCTGTGGATGTATTTCAAGGCCTACCTTCAAACTCAGTGCCTCTTTGCTTGACATCATGGGAAAGTCAAAAGAAAATCAGCCAAGACCTCCACAATTTCCAAACGCCTGAAGGTACCACGTTCATCTGTACAAACAATAGTACGAAAGTATAAACACCATGGGACCATGCAGCCGTCACACCGCTCAGGAAGGAGACGCATTCTGTCTCCTAGAAATGAACGCACTCTGGTGCGAAAGTGCAAATATATCCACAGTAAAACGAGGCCTATATCGACATAACCTGAAAGGCCGCTCAGCAAGGAAGAAGCCACTGCTCCAAAACCGCCATAAAAAAGCCAGACTACGGTTTGCAACTGCACATGGGAACCAAGATCGTACTTTTTGGGGAAATGTCCTCCGGTCTAATGAAACAAATATAGAACGTTTTTTTCCAATAATGACCATCGATGTGTTTGGATGAATGGGGAGGCTTGCAAGCCGAAGAACACCATCCCAACCGTGAAGCACGGGGGTGGCAGCATCATGTTGTGGGGCTGCTTTGCTGCAGGAGGGACTGGGGCACTTCACAAAATAGATGGCATCATGAGGCAGGAAAACTACATGGATAGATTGAAGCAACATCTCAAGACATCAGTCGGGAAGTTAAAGCTTGGTAGCAAATGGGTCTTCCAAATGGACAATGACCATATTTCTAAAGTTGTGGCAAAATGGCATAAGGACAACAAAGTCAAGGTATTGGAGTGGCCATCACAAAGCTCTGACCTCAACCCTACAGAATATTTGTGGGCAGAACTGAAAAAGCATGTGTGAGCAAGGAGGCCTACAAACCTTACTCAAGTACACCAGCTCTGTCAGGAAGAATGGGCCAAAATTCACCCAATTTATTGTGGGAAGCTTGGGGTCATATTGCACTTCCTAAGGCGTCCACTAGATGTCAACAGTCTTTAGAACCTTGTTTGAGGCTTCAACTGTGAAGTGGGGGCGAATGAGAGGGGAATGAGTCAGAGGTCTGCCAGAGAGGCATGAGCTGATCACGCGCGGTCACGTGATAGTTAGCTTGCGTTCCATTGCAATTCTACAGACAAAGGAATATTCCGGTTGGAACATTATTGAAGATTTATGTTAAAAACATTCTAAAGATTGATTCTATACATCATTTGACATGTTTCTACGGACTGTAATGGAACTTTGACTTTTCGTCAGCACCTAGTGATGGCGCCTCATGAATTTTGATTACTGGGTTAAACACGTGTGAACAAAAAGGAGGTATTTGGACATAAATTATGGACTTTATCGAACAAATCAAACATTAATTGTGGAGCTTGGATTCCTGGGAGTGCATTCTGATGAAGATCAAAGGTAAGTGAATATTTCTAATGCCATTTCTGACTTCTGTTGACTCCACAACATGGCAGATATCTGTTTGGGTTGTTTTGGTCTCTGAGCGCTGTACTCAGATTATTGCATGGTGTGCTTTTTCCGTAAAGTTTTTTTGAAATCGGACACAGTTGATAACAGTTGTATCTTTTATCAATGTTTATTATGAGTATTTCTGTAAATTGATGTGGCTCAATGTTACTACTAAACGTAACGCGCCAATGTAAACTCAGATTTTTGGATATAAAACATACATGTATTGTGTAACATGAAGTCCTATGAGTGTCATCTGATGAAGATCATCAAAGATTAGTGATGAATTTTTTATCTCTATTTCTGCTTTTTGTGACTCCTCGCTTTGGCTGGAAAAATGGCTGTGTTTTTCTGTGACTTGGCTCTGACCTAACATAATCGTTTGGTGTGCTATCATCGTAAAGCCTTTTTGAAATCGGACACTGTGGTGGGATTAACAACAAGTTTATCTTTAAAATGGTGGATATACTTGTATATGTTTGAGGAATTTTAATTATGGGATTTCTGTTGTTTTGAATTTGGCGCCCTGCAAAGTTTCACTGGCTGTTGACGAGGTGGGACGCTAGTGAAACTGGGTTCCATCCTAGACAGGCCCCCCCTTTTCTCAATTTCCGCCTGAAGACATACCCTAATCTAACTGCCTGAAGACGTACCCTAATCTAACTGCCTGTAGACGTACCCTAATCTAACTGCCTGTAGACGTACCCTAATCTAACTGCCTGTAGACGTACCCTAATCTAAATGCCTGTAGACGTACCCTAATCTAAATGCCTGTAGACGTACCCTAATCTAACTGCCTGTAGCTCAGTCCCAGAAGCAAGGATATGCATATTCTTGGTAGCTGTTGACGAGGTGGGACGCCCCACGTACCCTAGAGAGGTTAACTAGCTAACGTTAACTGGTTGGCTCGTTAGCTAACGTTAAGTGACGTGTGTGATCTTACACTTTGTTTGCCTAGCTAGGTTCATGGTTTACCTAACTTGCTAGCTATATGTCTTAAACTAAAAGTGTACTGTTAGTAGAGCAAAACGAGATGGGTGGGGCTAAAGCTTAAGAAGGTGTGAACTCTGAGAGCAAAACGAGATGGGTGGGGCTAAAGCTTAAGAAGGTGTGAACTCTGCTGAATGGGTGTAGACAAAGAAGAGCTCTTCACCAGATACCAAAACATTCAAAGACCATTTTCTCAAAAAGGGAGTTTACAAAGTTGATCAACTTCAAAGCAGAATGACTTTCCCATTGTTCAACTGTAGTGTCTGAGATACCATCGTGTAGCTCTGTGTGTCTACTTTTATCCAACGTCAAAATAAAAAAACACCATTTCAAATTCTGCTCCATAAGAGACATCTAGGTTGAGACAGACAGACATCTAGGTTGAGACAGACAGACATCTAGGTTGAGACAGACAGACATCTAGGTTGAGACAGAGACACAGACATCTAGGTTGAGACAGACAGACAGAGACATCTAGGTTGAGACAGACAGACACATCTAGGTTGAGACAGACAGACAGACAGACAGACAGACAGACAGACAGACAGACAGACAGACAGACAGACAGACATCTAGGTTGAGACAGACAGACATACAGACAGACATCTAGACAGACAGACATCTAGGTTGAGACAGACAGACAGACAGACAGACATCTAGGTTGAGACAGACAGACAGACAGACATCTAGGTTGAGACAGACAGACAGACAGACATCTAGGTTGAGACAGACAGACAGACAGACAGACAGACAGACAGACAGACAGACAGACATCTAGGTTCAGACAGACATCTAGGTTCAGACAGACATCTAGATTCAGACAGACAGACAGACAGAGACAGACATCTAGGACAGACAGACAGACAGACAGACATCTAGGTTGAGACAGACAGACAGACAGACAGACAGACAGAGACAGACAGACAGACATCTAGGTTGAGACAGACAGACAGACAGACATCTAGGTTGAGACAGACAGACAGACAGACATCTAGGTTGAGACAGACAGACAGACAGACATCTAGGTTGAGACAGACAGACAGACATCAGAGAGACAGACAGACAGAGACAGACAGACAGACAGACAGACAGACAGACAGACAGACCTCCAGACAGACAGACAGACAGACAGACATCTAGGTTCAGACAGACATCTAGGTTCAGACAGACATCTAGATTCAGACAGACAGACAGAGACAGACAGACATCTAGGTTCAGACAGACAGACAGACATCTAGGTTCAGACAGACAGACAGACATCTAGGTTCAGACAGACAGACATCTAGGTTGAGACAGAGACACAGACAGAGACATAGACAGACATCTAGGTTGAGACAGAGACACAGACATCTAGGTTGAGACAGACAGAGACACAGACAGCCCGAGTACCTCCATCTCAGACAGACAGAGACACAGCCATCAGGTTGAGACAGACAGAGACACAGACAGACAGAGACACAGACAGACAGAGACACAGACAGACAGAGACACAGACAGACAGAGACAGACAGACAGAGACACAGACAGACAGAGACACAGACAGACAGAGACACAGACAGACCGTCTCCATACCTCCATCTCTGTATTGTGGTTCTGAGTCTTGGTCAGTACATCTTCTGCCTCTCTGAGCCTGCGGCTGAGTTGAGGAGTGTAGTCACTAGAAGACAGCTCACTGTCATAGGACTCCAGGATAGCACGCATCCCATCTCGCTCCTGGAACACACGGAAAGAGAGACAGTGAGGCAACTAAAAACACATTGATTATTGAGGCACGTAGGCTTTTGTCATAAACCATTTTTTTTTTAAATGTATTTAACGAGGCAAGTCAGTTAAGAACTAATTCTTATTTACAATGACGGCCTCCCGCCGGCAAAACCCTGATGACGCTGGGACAAATGTGTGCCGCCCTGTGGGACTATGAGTGCATTTCACAACACTTTGGGTTGTAATCATATTAGAATGCTTGTAGTGATAGTCACCAATCAACTGCATTACCCTGAAAAATAAATCAGAATGGAGATGCTAATCTGGCTAATGGTGCTAACCATAGTACTATATCTGAATGTAGATGCTAATCTGGCTAATGGTGCTAACCATAGTACTATATCTGAATGTAGATGCTAACCTGGCTAATGGTGCTAACCATAGTACTATATCTGAATGTAGAGGCTAACCTGGCTAATGATAGTACTGTATCTGAATGTATCAAGCATTTTGTTACACACACAATAACATCTACTAAGCACGTGTATGTGTATTTTTTTTATTTATTTGAATGTAGATGCTAATCTGGCTAACGGCGCTAATCATAGTCCTGTATCTGAATGTAGATGCTAATCTGGCTAATGGTGCTAACCATAGTACTATATCTGAATGTAGATGGCTAACGGCACTAATCATAGTCCTATATCTGAATGTAGATGCTAATCTGGCTAATGGTGCTAACCATAGTACTATATCTGAATGTAGATGGCTAACGGCACTAATCATAGTCCTATATCTGAATGTAGATGCTAATCTGGCTAATGGTGCTAACCATAGTACTATATCTGAATGTAGATGGCTAACGGTGCTAATCATAGTCCTGTATCTACTAGTCCGACTGCTACATGCAAAAAATGGTGTTTAACAATAATAGCTGAG